>NW_011369254.1:155425-208294 GCF_000735185.1 Notothenia coriiceps | reverse complement strand
ACACACACACACAGGAGAGCTGGCCTTGGAACATAGTCTTAACACACACACACACACACTGAATCTTGGCAGAGCTGCTTGTATCAAGGTCTTGGTTGGCATTAGATAGAACAGGTATGAATAGATCACAGATTATGTAGTCATTGCTTATTTTTCACTTGATTGACAAATGATATCACATACAACCTTTCCTGGCACAGTTATAAGTATTAGTTAATTTGGCATGAGAGCAATTGAACCTCACATGGGCAACATAATAACACCCTCTGTGACATTAGTGGTTGATAAAAAGAGCACTGTCTTTGATCTTGAAAGATTTATATGTTTTATCTCACAAGATTTATTTAATCCCACAAGAGACATTGCCTCCTCTGAGGCCGCTGGAGTGTCTGGCAAGATAAATTCAAGCACGCCTCAGTCTTTCAGGTGTTTTCACACCAGTCAATTACAGTACTGCTCCAGGAGTGCTGTAAGTGATCCTTTTGCATCTTGTCTACATGTACAGATAAACAAGTAAACAGGTATTTTTGTCAGATAAAAAGCATTACCCAGAGCAATAGAAAGAAAGAGCTGGAACCTGCTGTAGATACACGTATGTGGGGTGCTCCTGTTGTAGAGTTAATTCATCGATTACAGCTGTAGAACTGGCGCCAATTCACATTTGATTTACAATATTTTGGTTTGTGCTCTGGGTTCTGGCTGAAATGTACAGTTATTCTGCAAGTATATACATAAATAAGTGTATTTTTTACAGTACATATTTTTTGTTTATGATTTGACAAGGTTATTGACCCAACACTGTGTTCAGAATCACCACCAAAAAATCTATGAAATATCAGTAGTGGCAGCCATTTGTTAGGGGTTCATTTAAAAAAATGTCGGTGCTCTCCCAGGATTATCGGAGGAGGTAAGGTGGTAATTGTTTGTTGTCTATGATTTCAGCTGCATTTTAGGTTTATTTTAAGCGAGCGAAATTAAGACAAAAGGAAAAAAGAAGCCTGTAGATGTCAAGTTGATTTTGTCTTTGCAATGACACTCATATAGTGTGTTTAGCTGTGTTGTTTTTCTATTGGACACTGTTTCCTGAACGATGTTGGACTTCAAGGCTGATACCATTATATTTATATTTGATAGTTTAAACAATCTGGTATATCAGTTCAGATGTATTAGTTTTACTCAAATATATATTGTAAATTACTCTTTCTAACGAACCCTTGTTTGTTTTTCAAAGTTGTGATCTAGACACATACCTCTAAAATAACTGGCACAATGTGTGTTTATGTTTCTGTGTTTCAGCGATTTACCCTTCTCAGGAGGTAACATCATATTCAGCCTGCTGACCCCAGAGCCAAACCTGCGTCCGGGATATAACGACTTCTACAACACCCCTGCTCTGCAGAAGATGGCACATGCCACCCAGGTCAGGATACACCTGAGTGGACAATCCAACAGCAGGGCAGCGGGGGTGAACCAGAGACACAGATACTATGCCATCAATGAGATCACCATCAGTGGCAGGTGAGGACACACATGTAGACCGAGATCCCACTGAATCTCATCTGCTTCTGAGATATGTTGGTGGATGTTTTCTTTGCAGATAAATGATCTCTTATGGATATGTAAATCTGTGGTATGTTGTAAAAAAAATGTCAACATTTGATTTGTCATACATCAAATCATTCATATGAGCTTATGCAGAGGAATCACCATATGTAGCATCATTCCAATGTTCAGTTAGTCCTGTCACCATTTTTATTTAGCAGCTTGATTGGTTGAAAAAGTAACACTTGAAGATCTTTTCACTGTTGATTTGTTCAAATTTCTGAGCACAGTTTGACATCTAGAAAACATATTTGAGTG
Organism: Notothenia coriiceps; assembly: GCF_000735185.1. Lineage (NCBI taxonomy): Eukaryota > Metazoa > Chordata > Actinopteri > Perciformes > Nototheniidae > Notothenia > Notothenia coriiceps. The sequence continues at coordinate 206,434 of NW_011369254.1, read as the reverse complement.
TGTTGAGTATCAGGAGAGCTTTCTGAGAGTAATTGTGAACACATCTCTTCATTAGACTGACAGAGTGACTGTTTTTTATGACTGTGGTAATTATAGGATTATGCAGGAGGCAATCATCTCTAACTCTGTCTCCCCCTCCCCCTCCCTCTAAGCTGTTTTAATTAGTAGCTTGTTACAGTGAAGTGGAGAAACAGAGATTTGGAGCTGCTGAAATCTCATCTGTGCATTCTTCATCCCTCCCAGTCTCCCTCCTCTCTTTCATACTTCTTACATCTCTCTTCTATCTGTGTATGGCATGTAAATATGCTTGTTGGCAAGAGAGAGTACCAGCATAACCTCAGTGCGTATGTTTTTGTCTGCACTCATAGGCCTCATTTGTCCAATAATAATTGCATCCCTTCTCAGTTCAATATCAGCTTGGCATATTCATCAGCTGTAAAAGGGAAGCCACGCTTAGCTAGACTTTTGGTAGAGAGACACTTTTTTATAGCAATTTTCCTCAACTGCCTTACTTTTGTATTGACTAAGTTAAGTTTCTTTGGGTAGTCTTGTTTTTGTGTTTATTTGACTAGATTAATAATCTTTTTTCTTTCTTTTTTTTGTAGTGTATGGGCTGGATGAAAAACTATAATTTACTTCACTTTTTATATTGGTGATTACGTCATTGTTAATGAGGCTTGAGACTTGTCGATTCCTAACATATGAAAAATAGGCATTATTGCTGTTTACCTTTTTATTGATGCCACTACTTTTTTTCATTGTAACAAAAATAGTTTGTACATTGCAGTTTTGTTTATATTTCCTTTCTTCCCTTTATCATCTGGCCAGATGTGAGTGTCACGGCCATGCAGACCACTGTGAGACCAGTGTGAAGCCCTACCGCTGTCTGTGTCTGCCTGAGAGCCACACAGAGGGAAACAATGTGAGTAACAAACATGATCAGAAAAACAACATGTATTCTTAACCCTATTTGTAACTCTGACGTAAGACCTCACACACCATGTAAGTTAGTGTCTGATACAGTATACGTTTTAAGGGTTTTTATAGGGTCATGTTGCCACACAAGCTCCTTCTACTCAAACACATACAGTTTGTTTTTCACTGAGTTGTCTTTTCTGTGGATTTGTATTCCCAAATATCACAATCAGTGATAGATCCACATACAGTGTTCATTCATTTCAAGTTCAAGCATATACAAACAAACAGTTAGAAAAGAGGAGCCCCCCTGGGGAGAATCTCCTTATGGTCTTAATTAAGCAGTTTACTTCTTGATGATATAAAGGATACTTTACTTATAACACACACACACACACACACACACACACACACACACACACACACACACACACACACACACACACACACACACACACACAGCTAAATATATGTTCCCTCTTATTTTTCGTCGGGTTTTATTCTTGGGTTTTATTTGTCATTGCTGAGAAAGTGATTGAGTGGATTTAAGTGCTGCTGTGCTTCTGGACACATGCTGTATACCCGCAGTGCCAGGCGGTGCTGCGTTGCACCTGACGTTTTGGTTAATGGACAGCTATCAGTGCGGTCAGACTGCTAAATCAGGTAATAAACTGGAGGCTGTCAAAGTTGTAAATAACTGACAGCTGACATCAGCCTTGTTGGCGCCGGACTCGTGTATGGGTTGTGTGATTTATGATAACTGAATATGTGGTGTCTTAGATTAGATTTACAGTATGTCACTTTTCTAATCTAAAACTTTAATCTAGTCTAATAGTGTTCTCTTGCTTTCAAATATCCTTACCTGGAAACACTTTAACTCAGCTGTCTTCATGCTAACTTTGAAGTTTTAATGTGGTTTGCTTTTGTGTTCACACAATGATAGAGTGTGATTAACTTTGACACACGTGTGCATTAATGGAATAATACGTCAACCAGCTCTTGGTTTGAATTTGAGCTAAAATGTCATTATTGGGTTAATAATTTTTAGGTGAAAAGCCTCTGTCACAGCTGATATGATTTTGTTTCTGATCACAGTTACTTATTTAATCTCGTGGCATTCTCTAGTTAAACCAAAACTATGATCCCATAGGGATTACTCACACACTGATATGCTGCAGGATGTGAGTTTATCATTTGATTTCAGTCTCGGTTTGATGTTAACCACGGCCTCAGAACCAGGCCTTTGCTCGCAGGAGAGCAAATCCATCGTGGCAGACAGAAGTGGGCATCTCCCCGACAGAGCCTGTAGTCGGTCAGCAGTGAAAAGTTCAGTGTGACTGCTCCACCTCACTGTAACACAGGACAGCATGCATAATTCACCACCTATGTATCATTCTGGTGTGCAGAGGACATCAGTGGAGAAGTACAGCTGTCCACAAGCAGCTGTTCAATTGCCTGTCTTGCGTACTCTCAAACTCAAATAACCATCATCCTCCTACGCACACCCTTGCATTTAACAGTTGTGTTGTCTTATATGAACTACAGACTCAAATAAAAGTTTTAATAGAGGCATTTCTAAACACACACACAAACAAGTCATTTTTATGCCATCCTTCCAGACCAATGCAGGGGTCTCTTTTTGTCTTTCTCACCATCTGAATTTCTGCTTTTATACATCCCACTCCCACCGCCATCCACTTCCCTTTGTCGATCACTCTCTCTCTCTCTCTCTCTCTCTCATACTCCGTCTTTCTCTCCCGGGTCTTAGTTTAAATAATGTCTCAAATCGACTAGAACAATGACATTCCCTCAGCATGCATCTCTAATCAGCTCTCTTTCTTTCTCTGTTTGTCTTTCGCTTCATTTCACTCAGCCGTTTTCTCTACTCCCCCTCACTCTTTATTGCCTCGCTTTCTAAGTATTTAATTCATTCCCATCTGACTCGGTTTCTCATGTTTCATCCCTCTCTTATTTCCATTTTTATTTCCGTCTCATGTCTTTCCATCCTCCCTATCTGTTTCTTTTCTTCTCACTCGTACGTACAGTAGTTCCTTTGTGTTAAAGAAATGCAATGGAAATAAGAAATATGGATGTATATGTGTGTGTGTGTTTTATGTCAATGATACTATTAGAGCTCTGCTTCTGTGAAAGACAGTATATAGACCGTAATGAGTCTTTTTTTGTGTGATCATCTTTGCCTGTGTGTGTGTCTGTGTGCCTCTGTATGCACTTTTCTCCCAAACCTGTCCATGTCATCTCTCTGAGTGAATATTCAGGACCTTCCTTCTGTCTCTGTAACATTGGAGCATAAAAGGCTGTGGGGAATATTAGCGTTTAATATTGCATGCGTTCTGTTGACTTGGATCGGCCCGGCACCATGACGGATGTTGTACTAATCTGCAGAATTTCCACAGTGACATTAAAGTGACAGAAATGCTCAGACATGTGTCAAGATGATCAACGGGGGCCTTGGAAGACACACACTTAAACTCTCTCACACATGCTTAAACACACGTGCACCCAAACGCACACACCCGCGCCCACTTTTCACTCTTTCTTTTGATTCTTTCGTCTGTGCACTCTGTGTCGGAGTTGATCTCTCATTCTGTCACTCTGTCTCTCCACAGCTGATGGATTCAGTCATGTCTGAAAGATATATCATACATTATATTGTACATCACGTCACAAGCCCAGTTTTCGGTTGTACATGCCCCTGTCTTTTTACGGTTCAAAATAGCCTCTTTCCAGATTCAATGATGTCCGATTTAAGTGTTACAAAAAGTTACAATCTTAACCCACCTTAAATTTATATTTAGACAACTTGAGTGTTCTTGGTCTTGGTTACATAACACTTTGTACAGCTTCATTTTTGAACAATTTGTGTGAATGTTTGTGTGCCTGTGTGTATGTTTATAGTCGAGATTGTTTGGGCTGTATATGTTTATATATCAGTTCTGAAAAAGGCGTGTGTCTGTGTTTCCATCTGTGTGTGGGATAGATATTGATGGCTAGTGACGTTAAGTAGCGTTGTCCAGGGTCTCTGTAGCTAAAGTCTGCCTCAGCAGCAGATTTTCACCTACGCTGGGGTTAACCGGGTTAACTTCAGATACTCACAACACCGGTGTGTACACACAAACATGCTCACACACACACGCCAGTGGCACGACCTTTCCAGTGAGAGCGTGAAATTGGTCATGGCATTTAGGATAAGATGAGTTGCCCCAGCAGATTAACACGCACACCCATACACATATACACACACACACACACACACACACACACACACACACACACACACACACACACACACACACACACACACACACACACACAAATGCTAGTGACAGGCCATCTGAATGTCCACATATCCATTAAAGAAGGCTCCTCACTCAGCAGGTTTTGTCGGAACATTCAGAGTGAAAATAAGATTATTCTTTACTCTGCAACAGAGTACCCAGCACACATTCATTTGTATACATTAAACCAAACTTTCAAGACATTTGGTTATATTTGTAGAAGTATAATAATATCATTATTTACGTCCTGTGCTGCCACAATTAGCTTATTTAGGATTTGATCATGTCTGAAGTCTAGTGTAATTGTTTGTAAACAAATTGACTTCAACAGAACATAATATGGCCGTTTGCTTGTATCAAAGATTTTAGAGTCAGGAGTCAGACTATCAATAAGTAGCGATGAAAGTGTTTTGAACCACACAGTAAAATACAATTTCTTGGTTTTTGAATGTTTTAAGCTAGAAAATGTGTTTAAAGAAGACTGGACATTTGCAGAAAGACAATTAAAATCAAAATCAAAACCATGTACACTCGATCCTTAGTGTGCGCTGTCCTTTTTTAGCCGCTGGTACTATTTGCAGATGATGGAGCGCCATCAAAACCTTTTGTATGAAGAAGAGAATGAACGTGTGCCGTTTCCTTTTAACTCCCAAACACCAGTCCCCCGACTAATTAGCAGGCTGGGAGAGAGGGAAGGTAACGCAATGTTGAATGAAAAGAAAAGAGAAGGAAGAAAAAATCCTCTCCCTTTCATTTGGTATGGTAATATTTCCTGCTCACATACTCACCGTGGCTATGAGAACAAGCGGTTGGAGGACGGTAGAGAGACAGGGGGAAGAGAGTGAGGAAGGGGAGAGGTGGGAAGCCCGGAGAGATGTACAGAGTGATTTGTTTTTCAGAAAGAGAGGAGATGGAAAGGAAGGAAGGGTGGGAAGAACGAGGAGGCACAGAGGTAGAGGAGACGAAAGAGGAATGAAAAGGGAGGGAGAAATGGGATAGGAGTACATCTCGCTCTTCAACGCATCCCCAGTGGATGAAGAGTGAGATCTAGTGAGAGCCTTCCTTTTCGAAGTGCAGAAAGAAAAGTACCTTTGATATGTGAAACGTTTTGGGGCAAAGAGCTGCAGAGAGACACACGGGCAACTACAAAGACAGATGGGCAGAAGTGGAAAAGCAGCACGGACAAACAGGAAGTCACAAAGTTACTGTTAGTCTGATTTCATATTCAAAACCAAACAGCATGACAGACAGAGCAAACAGCAACATGCAAACAACCAACACTCCTGTGGAATTTCATGTCCCAAGACAAACTCTTTGTGTGTGTGTGTGTGTGTGTGGTGTGTGTGTGTGTGTGTGTGTGTGTGTGTGTGTGTGTGTGTGTGTGTGTGTGTGTGTGTGTGTGTGTGTGTGTGTGTTTACACGCGTGTTTCTATTTGACTCTTGTGTTTGTGGTTGTTGGTAAGTGTTTGCATCTTGTCTCCTGAGAGTCTCCTGCTGCTTCATTATATCCTGTTAATAATCGCCCCACAGGGAACCACTGCTCTGGATGCACACACACACAGACGCACAAACACACACACACAAATATACAGAAATGCAAACCCTTTAGATCTTGTTCATTCGGTAGAGAGGAAGTGTTTCTTAAATATTTTTTGTAAATAAGCAGACAGTCCCCTTTCCTGCTACCGTTTTCAAAATGCTCTTCTTTCTTCAATCATGTCTGGCCATGGCAACAACAAAATTCTCATTCTGTTATTTAGAGTCAGAAAAATAAGGACTAAATTACCTGGTAAATATATTACAAATAATGTAGTCTACACATATGGATAAGTTAAGTTAATAAAATTACAGTGAGGAATTAAACACAATTATGTTATGGCCATGTGACATAAGAGTTTCTGCATACCTTTTAAAGAACCTGTTGAGTTTTTGACCACCTCAAGGATACACAAACTGTATTTTGGTGAAAAACACTCAACATGGAAACCTTTTCAAAGCTAAAAATGTAATGACAGTTGGATTGGATTTTGTGTGTTTGACTATGTTTGGTCCTGAGTGTTGTGTCGTGTTGTAGCTCCAGAACACAGGCCTTTTGTCTTCTTTACGTATTAACATGATTTTATTTTTGATCTCTCTCTTTGTCTTCCTTTTCCGCCCCACATCCCTTGCTCACACACTTGTGGATAGTTTTCTCTGTGTGTTTCTTGTCTTTCTGTCCCCCCAGTCCTAATCTTTCAAACACAAAGGAATTTTTCCCATCATTTCTGTTCACATCAGTTTCCTGCATGTTCCCTTACCTCCTCCCCCTTTTCTCTCATGTGTGTCATACATAATGGGCCCAGTGCAGGTCTGCATGTGTCACACATGGGAGGAACTCCTGTGTTTTTTAATACATTTTTAATCCCGCCATTTGATGCCCCCCTTGTCCACCATAATTTGTACTGACTGCTGAACAAAATCAAAGGGCTTGTACTTGCTGCTTCTCGCCGTTGCTGCTCTCTGCAACAGAAAAATACATTTTTGATGTCACTTTTCCCCCTTCCTCCCCCCCTTCACACACCTTGGTATGTTTATTTTGACATGAAAGTGGGCCTGTGTGAGAGCCCTGGCTGTTGCAAGTCACTCCTCATTAGCAGTCCGATTTCCCTATGCTGTGTGTGTGCGTTTGTGCATGTGTGTGTCTAACTGTACTGGCTCTTTATATTTATATAGCGAAGAATACATTCCTTCTTGTTTTATTCAGTTATGGGTATTATTATTCTCTCTCTTTAGATTTAGATTGACACGGGCCGCTGAGTCTTCTGTCTTTCCATTCCCCCCTCTGTCTCTTTCTGTGTTTCTCTTTCTCTCTTTTCGTCTTATCTGTCTTTGTTCTATTGAAGGAAGCATTTTACTTGTCATGGGACCATTTCACGATGTTCTAAATGTCTTTGCTTAATATGAATGCTTGTGAACATTCATAATCTCTAACCACCAAGACTGTTATTCATTTAAATGTATTTTATCTGTGTAAACTTGCATCTCTGATTGCAATCATTAGGGTTAAAACAAAGGTCTGATTATTTTAGAAATAATTTTTGCAGCAAACAGTTTGGTAGCTTATAGATACAAACAGTATGTTAGCTTATACATAAATAAAGAAATAAATGGATGTCTGTATTTATAAACAATATGTGGCTTTTATCTTAACAGTGCCAACGCTGTGCGCCTCTCTACAATGACAAGCCATTCAGGTCAGGTGACCAGCTCCAGCCTATGAACTGCCGGCCTTGTCAGTGTCACGGCCACGCCCTCTCCTGTCACTACGATGAGGGAGTCGATGAACAGCCTGATGAGCACTATCGAGGAGGAGGAGGGGTCTGTGACCACTGCATGCACAACACCACAGGTTAGCGATACAAGTTATATAATTATCTTATTCAAAGTTTATAAAAACATTTTGTCAGTATGTCTCTTCAATCAACCTTAAAGTTAAAGAACTTTGAAACAATTAAAGACTGTGTATCATAATCCTTCACAATTCCTTTTTATTATTTCAAGATTTTGAGCCAAAAAACGTCTTTTTGCTGTTATTTCTTTACATTTAGCCAGCCATGTAAACAGAAAAGTGTGGTATTTTTGTAAAAACAGATAAAGACAAATACCGTTCGACACAACTTAGTATTGGATAGTTTTAATAAATATATATACTGTAAATGGATGCCTTATCCTTACTGTTTAAGGTCTTCTCAGCAGTAATAGGTGAAATTAGAAGGTTATGGGGTATTATCTATTATAAAACTAATTTGGAATTGATGGCAGTGGTCATTTGGAAGGTGGTTACATGTATGAAGTATTTCATGCTGCTTATTAGCCTAGTGCCTTGCTCAAGTGTTTGTCACTCACCTTTTTATGATGACTTTCCTAATGAGGCAACGAAGGATGGTCTTTGACATGAATGTCTCTCTGGATCCCTTTAGGAATTGTACCTGATCATTTGACTTTCTTGCTCTATATCTTACTCTCTTTCTGTCTCTCAGGTAAAAACTGTGAGCTGTGTAGAAGTGGATTTTTCTGGCTGGAGGAATCTGATCCCACTTCAGGGGATTTGTGTCAACCTTGCAACTGTAACACTCCTGGAACAGTCAACAGCAGCAAGGAGTGCTCCGAGGTACACCCAACACAAACAGCAAACTGGTGGTGACGAGTGGGTCCTACATTTCAAATATGTGATTTCAACGTTTTCAGGCTGGTTGAAAATCTTCTTGTTTTTGCCTGTCCCTCTTCTCTTCTTTATTTCTGGCGTACAGGCAGGAGGTCAGTGTCAGTGTAAGGTCGCAGTAACAGGTCGTCGGTGTACAGACTGTCTATCTGGATGGTACGGTCTTACCGCCTCGAATCCAAACGGCTGCACCCGCTGTAACTGCAGTGACCTTGGCATCATCAACAACGCAACAGAAGGAGATCACAGTTGCAACCCGTACACAGGACTCTGCCAGTGTAAACTCCATGTCACAGGTAAACAGACAATTCAGATAAAACATGAATTCTGAGATTCTTGTGAGAAATGAATTGTATCTAAACAACATATTTGAAGTTTGGTTGCCTCTGCTTTTGTGGTGTATTTCTCAACAATCATGTGTGTCAGAGCTGTGTCTGTCCTCCTGCTGTCAATACACTTTTTGAGGCAGTGTAACAACTATGGAATTTCATACCATCTCCCTAAATTCCACCTATACAAGCATGGCAACCTCATTTTGAGTAGGGGTTTAATTAAGATGAAACTCTTAAGGTCAATATCAACAATATCTTCAGGCCCTAGTATGTTACCACAGCCGCAATCATGTCCACTCCAAATGTGCTCTCGTAAATTGTTTCTCTCACAAAATGTACCTAAGTACTTTGTTGATAACTTATACTTTTCATTAATTCAGTTACTCTTTCAAATTGTCCAGTAACTGCGTCCTACACACACACACACACACACACACACACACACACACACACACACACACACACACACACACACACACACACACACACACACACACACATACACACACATCCCACAGTATTTTGCCAGCCAAAATAAACAGGCTTTTCTGCTGGGGGTGCTTCCAGTGGTTGTGCTTCTCTTTGTGATAAATGGTTTCACTCTCTCCCCTGTGTGTCTTTGAAGAGCAGGCTCGTATGAAATGCAAAACCGGCCAACGCTCCTCAACGCAACGCATCATGGTTATTGCTAAGCTTCGCTATCAAGGGCCCACGGTTGTGCGGGAATGTGTATCTGAACTTGTTAATGTGTGTCTTTTTTTATGTTAATGTGTATGTAAAAGAGAAAGTGCCTGGATGTGACCGTGTGTTCATCTACTTTTGTCTTAGACTAACGTTTGTATTGTAAGATTGTACGTTTCTGTGTGTGTGTGTGTGTGTGTGTGTGTGTGTGTGTGTGTGTGTGTGTGTGTGTGTGTGCGCGCACATGCATGCCATCAAGGACTAAGCTGGTATTTAATTCTCTAATTCAATGCCAAGTTGATTAAAACAAACTGCTGCAGCCCCTTGTATTTTTCACACTCCGTCTTGCAAGACCTACTTTCCGGTTTTTTCCATCCTTGTTTGTCTGGTTGCTCCCACAGGTATTTTTCCGAAATGAGATTTGATTATGGCAATTTATTACCGCCAAGCTGATACTTTGAGTAGAGCAATGGCAGGCACGCTTCAGAAGGAGGGAATTGAAATGTGTGCACACAGATACACACATGCACATTCATAACAAGGTGCCAGAGTGCAGTGTGTTCATAATAGTGTTTGAAATGGTGATGCATGAGCCTGTTAACCAGCTGGCTACTGATAAAAGGGCTGGGCCATGTCCCGAAAACACACACTCACATGCACGCGGGCAAACACGCACGCCTAAACACAAAATTACCTCCTTTCTGCCCTGATCTAATTTGTTCTAACAAATTCTGTTCTCTAATGTTCTCACCTTTCCTTCCTTTTTATTATCTTCTGATTTTTCTTTCTCTTCTTCTCTCTTCTCACTTTTTCTATTGTGTTAGTAGGACTGTGCAATTTGCTATCAACAGATTAGCAGCAAAAATAGGATTTGCAAATGCCAACTTGTGCTGCTTAATGTGTAAAATATGAATGGAACATATTATCACTGCTTATAGTGGGTGTGTGGTTTTTAATAAACTATAGTTTTATTGGCAAAAAAACAAATCTAAAAGAATATATTACGGGATTGTTCAGGTTGTAAGAATCATTCTGTTTCTCTGCATATGAGTACACTCAGTCGTGCACACATACCTCAACACACACACTGCTCTATTATGAAATATGATCTATGGAGAGAAATACATTCATATCTATAAAATCATTAAAGTGGGCAGACCAGGGGAAATGCCAAGTGTCTGCCGCACACTGAGTAGGACACACACACACTAACACACACACATGTGCACTAACACAGATGTGCAGATATTCTGTCATAAATGTATGAGCACACACACACATTTTCACCCACGCACATGAACACACGCTCCCTCATAAACGGCTGTGGTGACTGCGCTGCCCCCAGGCATCCATTTAGGGACAGATTGCCTGTCATGGAATACGTATGGCATATTCAAATAAGCCCTGCTCGCTCACACTGCATATCATAGTTTAACTGGCCTTATAGCCGGGCACTGCTGCTGGAGCCATAAAACTTCCCACAGTTTTGGTGTTTGTAATTATTCAATAATTATAAAAATAAAATAAAAAGAGCAGCAACTGAAGTGATACTGTTATCGGTTCATTTCACATTCTTTACTGCTAGGCTGTTTCTGGTATTACAAATCTTTATAGATGTTAATATTTAAAGTAAACAATTCTTACAGTTTCATACTTACTGTAACTCCTTAATGATAAGCTGCATTTTTGCATTCTTGGATTTTATGTTTTACAAAACACAATATTGTGAAAACTGTTAATAATCAGTCATTTTGAAAATATAATTTAGCCACAAGTATAATTAGATTGTTATTCTTTAAGTACTATACATCGAACAGAGTAAAAAAAAAATCTTTTTACACCAATTTGTTTTTATTTTTATGTACAGTATCCATCTTTTCGTCTCCCCATCTCGTCTTTTTCTCTCCCTCCATCCTATTCTTGTAGTTGTTTAATTTATTTATTTTCCCGCTCAGTGAAATTAAGTGTTTGGCCTTAGGTGAGTGATCCATCATATGTAGAGGGCCTGGCCCTAATGATGGCAGTTTTATACACTCACACACCATTTCTCTCTCTCTCTCTCACCCACTCACACACGCACACACACACAAACCAGCAAACGGAGAGAGGCTAAGCGCTAGTTGGTGAACAAACAAACATTAATTCACTTTATTTATATTTCCTTTCTAGTTTTCTCAAAATATCACTCTGTACTCTCCTCAACATTTCTATAAATGCCCCCCCACCCCTCTCTTTTTTTTGTCAGGTCTTTCCTGTGACCGCTGTGAGTTTGGTTATTGGAACCTGTCCCACCCAGACGGCTGTGTCCCATGTGACTGTGACCCCCTGGGCTCCTTCAGCCCGTACTGTGAGCCTGAGGGGGGGCAGTGTGAGTGTAAGCCCGGGGTGGGGGGGCAGCGCTGTGATTCTTGTGGCAGGGGGTCATATGGTTTACGACTGGAGGGATCCTGTGCCCCCTGCAACTGCTCACAAGAAGGGACCGTACCTGGGACAGACTGTGATCCTCACACAGGACAATGTGTGTGTAAGGCAAGTTAACAAGTATTTATAACTTTATTATTATTTCTAAATGTAAAGTCAACCATTGGGGTTTCCAGCTTGCAATGGCTCTGGTGGTCAACGAGTAACAGTTAAGTTCTGACAAAGGAAACCGAATACATACATTTACTGTAAGATATCAAGCAACTGGAGTGTAATAAAAAATAAAAAGCTGTCTAGTTTTTTAACTGAAGAAGGCAACATAAATCATGGGCTTACATACACTACAGGGATAAGGACAAAGGGTCAGATAAAGGGTTTCTATTTTGTACAGTATTATTTTGTTGGGAGCCTTCTTTAACTGTGCAGATGAAAAGTAGAGACACTTACCTCTGTCTGATACATCCATGTCAAATGATGAAATGTTCGCTTATCATCAGGCAGCAAGTGACCCTTCTGGATCATTTCTCTTCATGTTTTCTAACCCATGATTTTTCTAATTCATTCTTTTATCACCTGATTATCGACTTCCATGTTTGATCTACACAGCTGTCTGACTTTGTAAATCCATTCATATTTACAATGTGGCATCTGATCAGAAAATAAATGACAAATAGACAATGCCAATGCCATCGGGTTAAGACAAGTTGTGATAAAAACAGACTGTCAACTTTATTTAGTAACTGACCTGTTCAATACGTTATTGGCAATTCTTATCCAGACAGCTTTTGTGTTCACTTATAGTGTATACAACTACTTAACACTTAACATCCCTCCTTCTCGACTTCTCCTTTCTTTTTTAGGAACATGTGGAAGGCCGGCTCTGTGAAGTTTGCCTTCATGGTTACCATACATTGGAGCAGCGAAACTCCCTGGGCTGTCTGCCGTGTGTGTGTGACACCCATGGCACTGTGCCCGAGGGTGTATGTGATATGTGGACCGGACAATGCCCGTGCAGAGAAGGGGTGGAGGGAGCAAGGTGTACCAATTGTGCCCACAACTACTACAACAGAAGTTTACAACTCCAAAGTAAGAGAGGGCCAGAAAAGGTGTTCAAAAACAATAACAAATGTCAGACTCTGTATAGTTTGACAAGTATAATCAAATAAGATACATCAGAGCTACTGTATTTGAAATCAAAATGCATGTTATGTTTTCTTTTAACCTCATATAAGGACTTTTGTCTCTAGAAATATAATTTGTGTGTTGTTAATCGTTTGTTTTGTTGTGTACGTAATGAAACTTTGTAGGAAACGTCCTGATCTATTCTGCTTTCAATTTTCTTTTTTGTGTCGAACAGATAGGTTGTCCCAAGGCTGTGTGCCATGTGTCTGTGACCTCAGAGGGATAGTGGCGGGGTCAGTATGTGACAGCACCACAGGGCAGTGTGTTTGTGTCCCTACACGTTATGGAAAGGACTGCAGTAGCTGCCGACCTGGTGAGTGTTTCTACAATAACATAGGTTGACAGTGCAATCAAGGAATGATTAAATAAAGTGGATACATTTCTGACCAAAGTTCAGACTACCTCAACCAAATTTGAAAAAGGTGAAGAACAATGGTTGCTACTTTAAGTGTGTTTCCTTGTGTGCTGGTGTGGGTTAGTGTATGTGTTGGCATATGCCCTCTGCCAGATCTCCACTCTGTGATTGTCCTGTTTGTGCCAGGTCTTAACAACAGCACCATAGAGGGGGGAAATTGCTTCTTCTCACTCATCTCACTTTGGTTTTTGTGTGTGCATTACCTCATATGTGTGTGTGTGTGTGTGTGTGTGTGTGTGTGTGTGTGTGTGTGTGTGTGTGTGTGTGTGTGTGTGTGTGTGTGTGTGTGTGTGTGTGTGTGTGTGTGTGTGTGTGTGTGTGTGTGTGTGTGTGTGTGTGTGTGTGTGTGTGTGTGTGTGTGTGTGTGTGTGTGTGTGTGTGTGTGTGTGTGTGTGTCATATGGGACAAGCGGTAACAGATGTTGTATTGTGTCTGTAATGGAGTAAGACCAACAGCATAGTCAGGTTTTTTTGTACAGGGTTTTTGTGATGGATGTATTGATGGACAGATGTTAAAAAGAGCATCAGAAGACACAAAATAATCATAATTTTATCTGAAATAGCCCGAAAATAAAAACTAAGGCAATATTAATTACTGTCGTATGGTAACATAGATGAACAACTTTGCCAAGATCATTTATCCCGTTATATACTTAAACCTCCTACAGCTCCCCCCTCATTACCTAAACTGTCAGTTTAGGATGGTTTAATAGAATTTATCGAATTTGTTTGTTGGACGATATTAGCGTTGAGAAATATAAACTGAATTGATTTACAGCGAACTTTAGAACCTGGATTGCTTAATGTAACCTCACACACACCTATTGGCTTTGTGTTACATTTTATTACAAATAAATGGTTAATGAAACCCCAATGCACATGATTGTTGGCAGAATAAGGAAATGGCAGACTACTAACCAAATTCAAAATGTTTTTTTCCATTTGATTTTCGTCTCTTTTTTTGGTCTAGGCTTTTACCTCTCTCCAGATCAGAGTGTGTGTGCGGAGTGTGACTGCCATCCTATGGGAGCAGCGCAGCGGGGTTGTGAGAGGCAGACAGGACAGTGTGTGTGTGTCCATCCTTCAGTGGGAGGACGGCGCTGTGACCAGTGTCGTGAGATGTTCTTTGGATTCAACCCCGGCCTGGGAAGGTAACTCGCACAAAGGCAATCACACACAGATGAATACCATATATGCAGTTTGTACAGACTATAAATCAATTGCACCACCTGCGCATACACGAACACACACACAGCTCCACCTTCGAGCACACACAGCAGCGGGTGCAGACTCTGTAAGGACAGTTTACAGATTAGCGGGCAGACATATGACTTACATGAGTTAAGAGCTGCTTTGACCTTTACCGCTCATGTCTCTACCTGCAGGCTATCTCACACACAGCACCACACACACAACTTAAAACACACATACACAAATGTAACTGTTACACCGTGTGCAGTACTGGTGCGCACACAGACATAAATTCCTCTCAACAGGCTGGCAAAGACAGATAATCCACAAACTGTTTGACTAGTGGTCCACTGAGTAACTGTGTGTTTTTTTTCCATGTGTATGTGAGCTGACCTTGCCTGATAGCTGTATTCCCCTGTGTTCAGGCTGTGGCTGAGATCTCCTCACAGCTGAGAGGGGTAGATTGATGGAAGGAGGGAGAAAAAACAACTTTGATAAAGAGTTGACTTTTAACAAAGAAATAGGGGGAGGAAAGAGTGGAATAAATAAAAAATGGATGGGGATGTTCTAAGGCCCACATGGTTACTGGCAAAAAAAATTCCTTGCTACAGAGTGCATTTCTTGAGTGGGTTTTTCTCTTGGTTTTACACATGAATTAAAGTTAAAATATTCTAAATATTTTAGAGCAAAACATAGAGCCTGACACTTTTATCAACATCACACTTAGCAAGAGGGAGGCTTTACTACTCCACCACTTCCTTCTTGTTTTGATGCCTTAAGATATGGTAGGATAGTTGCAATGGCAAATGCAGACGAGAGGTTGAAATGAGCTGTATTTAATTACAGTGAACTATATAATTCAAGGGCACCCCATTATTTATATTAAGTAGCAAACTGAACCACCCCCCAACCCTACCCTGAGCATCACAGCCCATACTCCACGTGTTTTGCCATTTTTAAGCAGCCGTTTTGGTGTAATCAAAGCCTTACTGTCTTGTATTCTTTTATTGTGCTGGAAAAATGATAAATAAAGTGGGAGGTTATTAGTGCTGAATGCTTTACTTGTGCCCATAGTCGCTCCATAATAAGGATTTCTTCATCTAAATATCATCAAGTAATTTATCCTTCCTCTTCAATCAATAGGCTTTGCTCAAATGAATTTACACACAGACACACACACACACAAATTGATGTGTGAGCAGTTGGTTGGTTGTGGTACTGTGTCTCTATGTGTCTCCATGGAGAACCGGGTCAGAAAATACTGACCGGTGTTAACTTCATCACGGGGAAATATGATGGTAATTCTGTCTGCAGGGATTAGATTTTGGCACATACACACATTCACTTACACACATAATTTTATTACAAGGGATTACACATGTAATAATCCAATACTTCTACATTTACATATATTGTATGTTGTTGTAACCTAACTGTCTTTGAAAGTAACTTAATAAATATAGTATTAATTAAATAAGTATTACATAACAAAATATCATTGTGGCAATTTAATGTTATGTGACCGTTAAATGCTTGTTTCTATTCAGATGCTATATCTCACTAAATACACACACATTACCGTCTCTCTCGTTCATACACATAGAGTACTTTGAGGCCGATGAAAAAGGAGAGAATGGGTGTGATGTTGGTGTTTTCTTTCTCCTTGGTAATGGAGTGAAGGTCAAGTCAATATGGCATATGTGTGTATTTGTAATTGTGTGTTTTTGAGCATGTGTCTGTGTGTGCATTTGAGCACTAGTTGACAGGACAAATTTGCGGCTCGTTAAGAGGCTGTGGCTTTTCACACAGCAATAAAAAAGGTGTGTGTGTGTGTGTGTGTGTGTGTGTGTGTGTGTGTGTGTGTGTGTGAAAGAAAAATGCTCTGTGAGAGTGTGTCAGTAACAGGGTTTACTTTATACTGTACAGAGCTACTCTGTATGTGAGTGGGAGCCAAACATCTTCCAACAAGTACATGTGATAGTGTGTGTGTGTGTGTGTGTGTGTGCATGTGTTTGCATGTGCATGCATGACTGTGTAAAGGTGTGAGGTGGCTGGCCGGATAATCACCCGCTGCCCTGCCCCAGTGAGGGTAACACCACACTGGTGACCCAGACACATACACACACACACACACACACACACACACACACACACACACACACACACACACACACACACACACACACACACACACACACACACACACACACACACACGCACACGCACACAATGTCCGACTCAGACACACACACACTCAGACACACACACACTCAGACACACACACAAACACAAACACAGACACACACACACATTTTGTCATCTCTGAGGGGAAATTCGCATTTTCTGTGAAGTTAGTTTCACAGCTATGGGATGATTATGGGTGGGATGGGCGGTAGTGAGGGGTCTTCCACACAGTGCTAAGGTGAAGACCCCACACCTTTCAGACACACATACTCAGTCACCAGTTAGCTTTGAACCTTTTCACATTAATGCAGATACATTTAAAAAGTGTACTTTCTTTCTCTTTTTCTTTGGCCTGCCATCTACAATACTAAGTTCAAATACATATATGTATAAATACATGAACTTGTAGTTGTTTGTTTTTAATCATAAGCTTTTCAAAAGTTAAAAGTTATTATTGAAACTGTCCAACATAGCTCTGGTAATTTTTGATAGGTGTGTTGATGTTGTTTTTTTTCCAGTTAGAAAAATATCCTGAAATATCTCCTGAAAAAGTTTGCTTTCTTTCCTCTGCTTGACCAGATGTGAGCCTTGTGCATGTGACCCGCTGGGCAGTGCCAATGGTTCATGTCATCCAGACTCTGGGATGTGTGTGTGTAAGCTGCTGGTAACTGGAGACAAGTGTAATAAATGTCAACCCGGAGCGAGTCGTTTCGACCGTGAGAATCACTTCGGCTGCAGTAAAGGTCTGTTTTAAACGCTAACACACACATACACACAAAAGCACAAATCCACGCAAACTGACTTGAAGGCTAGCTGTTTCCAGCGCTAAGCTAACTGACTTTTACTTGTACTGTTGAACCTGATATAAAATCATGTTACTAATCCTATGTAATCTGATTTGAGGGAACGTATTGCTTACACTAGAAACACATTTACAAAATATAAAGGTACTCTAAGTATAAACAATTGTCTTGCTACATTTACTTACTTAGGTTGTGTGTGTCTATATCTCACTGTTTATTTCTTTCACTCTTTTTGCTGTCTGCAGAACCCTTCCAGCAGCCGGCACCAGTGGGTGTTGCTCTCAGTTATTCTTCCATTCGTCTCTCTTGGCACCCACCTGACTCCCCAAACTCCAACAGACTGAACTACACACTCATCAGAGATGGACAGTCAGTGCATACCATCCAGAGTCACTATCCTTTCAGTAAGTGTGTTTTCTGATGTCCTGTTTAACGGTTACCTTATCCTTGTACCTTTTTATATATGTGTTTTCTTTTGCTTCATGTACAGTACCTGCATTTCTTGTCTTGCCATGTACTTTGTGAATCATTTTAAAACACATTTAATCCTTTTACAATCTCAAATGCACATGAAGCAATCATTGTTTTCCAAATTCATTTCCCTACATACTTTTTTCTGCCCCCTTTCATTTCAGGCCCTAAATCATTTGAAGACACCGGTTTGTTTCCTTATAGCAACTACTCTTACTGGGTAATAACAGCTAATGTGGTCGGTGCCGCCATAAGTGCAGCAGCATCATACCAAACTTTAGGTGCACCCCCTGAAGCAGAACATCTCCATTTAAACCTTGTGGGACGCGCCAGTCCAACCACCGCTAGCTTTAACTGGAGCACACCCAGGAATGATACAGGCCCAGTGGAGAGGTGAGGAAAGGCTGGAGGGGATGTTTAGACAGAAGTCAGAATTTAGATTCTCACACTATTCTATGTTTTGCTTCTGACTGAAACTGACTTCTGAAAATATTGTAATCATCAATGTAAATTATCATTTTTATAACATACTATTACAGCCTGAGTGTACACGAACTAAATTATGACTGGACTTGGAGAAAACTTTTATAAGTGATATATTGAAGTCCCTTTTGGATATACACTTTGTGTTAAAAAATAATAAGTCTGGATAATCCTTTAAAGCATGATTGTTAAATTACTGAAATTGATGAGGAACCTTCAGTTTGATTTAACTTTGGGGCATTTTGACATATAATGTATTGTTAATAGCCAGACAGGAATGTGGGCAGAAGCTGCCTACTATTTAAATCAAGGATATTGCTGTTTACACTGTTCTATACATTTTTCAGCCCCTAGGCCACTGTAACATCCCAGCACTATATTCTAACTGAAACACATTACAGTACCATGTGAACTGGTGTATTGTGAATCACAGTTTTTGTCTCCCACAGGTTTGTGTTATCCTCACAGGAGTTTGGAGGAGCCGAGCCTGTCGTTCACTACACAGGCTTATCAACAGAGGCTGTGGTGAGCGGTCTGAAGCCCTTCACCCAATACACTGTCACGCTGGAGGTACGTAGGGCGAACATCTGCTACTGTTAAAAGTCTTTGTATCTCTTTGCAAAATGTAGCCTATTTGTACCAAATTCCCCAAAATAAACATAGTGTAAAGCTCATGTATCTTTAACAGTATATTTCAAGTATGCGTGGGCCACAACCGATGAAAATGTTCAGGAAGTTACAGCCTACAAAATGAAAATGACCAAAAGCTAACCTTGTCTGCAGGCTTGCTCTTCTGGGGGGTGCACATCTACCCAACCACTGTCTCTTCTGACAGCCTCTGCCCCCCCAAGAAACCAACCACCACCCAGAGTCACTGCTACAGGACCGCATACTCTGAATGCTTCCTGGGACCCCCCCAGTCAGCCAAATGGTAGGACCCCTACATTTTCTAAAGATGTAGAACTACAGAAAACATGCACAAACAGAAACTGTAAAAATACACACATGGATACATATTCATCAGAAATATGTTAGAATGACATGGCTTAACAAATACAGTATACATATATACACATTCATGTCAATGTATAAATGTATAATACAAGTAGGGTAATCACAAACACAACACACATTTTTAACTAACATACAGTAGAACACTTGCCTTGCAGGATGGCTTTTAGGCCTGTGTCAATGACATGAGACAGCAAGGGAATCAACTCACACACACACACACACACACACACACACACACACACACACACACACACACACACACACACACACACACACACACACACACACACACACACACACACACACACACACACACACACACACACACACACACACACACACACACACACACACACACACACACACACGGCAATACGCACTGAACTGGGACTGCCTTTAGTAAATCCAGAGAGCTTTGTAATGGCTCTAAGGCTCAGTGTCATACAAAGCCCTGCAACCCGGAGGTTCCGCTCTCTGTTTGTCTCTTTTTTTTCTGTCTTTGTTAATCTTTTTCCCTCAAAGTGCCACAAAAAGCCTCGTTACATGGGTTTCTGTGTGTCTACTTTCTTAATTTCCCCTGTCATTAGTTCCATGTTCAACTTGATTCAACTGAAATCTTAGTGGGTTTGTTCCCTGACTTGGCCCTGTTTATTGTATTTACGAAAACATGGTTTATCATAGCATACTAGAGATCTTAGGGCTGAAAATATAGTTTTGAATTATGCTTTAAATGCACATGATCATTTCTTACATGTTTTGGACTTGGACTGGAAATAGAAATAGAAATGTGCAAATTCATTTTATAACAATTTTGTTTTCTCTACAGGTGTTATCACGAGGTATGAGGTCTTTCTGCGCGGACCGATGGGAACACAGAACTCTTCTGGTCCGGCTGATGAAAAGAGAGTGTTTGTCAGCGCTGGATGGCTGGATCTGAGTGTTTCTCCAGAGGCACAGCTAACCAATAGGAGCACAGTCCCCCCCCCTGAGAGCAGCACCACTGTAGACGATCTGGAGGCGTTTTCCACCTATCAGATGAGAGTCGTGAGCATCAATGTGGCAGGAAGTGTCACATCAGGTTGGACCACAGCACGCACCATGGAGGGAGGTTAGTATACAGTATAGATCATGATTGTGGTTGAACTGAGTTTACATAGATATTTAGTTATTCTCTCATGGGGTCCATTTGAGGGATTAATCCATTTCAACTATGTAGATTGATATTTTTAATTGTTCTTTTACCATCAGGGATTAGACATTAGTCAAAGTCAGATGACATTATAGTCAGCAGTAAGAGCGTTTACCTGCAGATAGCAAAAATATTTTTAGCTATACTGTAAGGGTTTTTAGTATAGACTATTTGCCTTTTTACTGGAGTTTCTCCCGTGGCCATTAGATGCTTGCTCCATAAAAATCCTGCGTTGGTCTATAATTCATACTCACAAGGTCTCTCTTGAAATGTCATGTTTATACAGTATATACACCACCATTCAAAGGTTTGGAATCCCCTGTTATGTTGATGTTTACCTTCTTTCTTTCAATAATAGCTGTTTTTAAATATATTAAACAGTATATTTACAACAGCAAATGTATTATTTAATATTGAAAAGAAGGATGCTTAAGTTATTCCAACATGCATTTAGTCGATGTCCCCAGAGTGATGCTTGACAGGGGAGAATATTGTTACTTTGATGTTGAAATGGTTGTACCATTGCACAGTGTTTTACTCAGCAGCAGGTAGGCAGGCAGGCCAGAGAGTAAACCTGTAAGAAAGTAGCAGGATAAAAATTTGTTTTTCTTATCTGAATATTACATTTGACTGCTTCTTTGCTTAGAATAAAATATTTTATATAAACTGATTTATCAATTATGTG
Source organism: Notothenia coriiceps (assembly GCF_000735185.1). Classification (NCBI taxonomy): domain Eukaryota; kingdom Metazoa; phylum Chordata; class Actinopteri; order Perciformes; family Nototheniidae; genus Notothenia; species Notothenia coriiceps. The sequence goes on along the minus strand of NW_011369254.1, from coordinate 184,972 downwards.
GTGTTGACATTTCCTCAAGCATAAAATACAGCACAAATTAAGGGCAAAAAACATTAAAATGATTAGTTAAATCAGAGCTCTGAGTAATGTAATCAAATGGTGTTCTGGTCAAAATGTGTACTGATGGATCTAATGAAAAAATAATTGTTTTAAATAAAAAAACAGGCATTTGTCAAAAAGAATGTAGAGAGAGGAAGGAGAGAGGAAGGAGGGAGGAAATAAAAACTGCTTGTGGGGAGGGGAAACTCATTAAGGTATTTGAATTTCAAATAGATGATATGGCTCATTAGGACTAAACGATTGCCTCCAACATCACTCTAAGCTATGTGTCTGGATAACAAGCATATGATAACACCATTTTATATGTGGAGAGTGTGTCAGTGTTTGTGCACGTGCGTGCGCTGAGTTAGGGAGGAAGAATGTGACTGTGGTTATGTCTGCCATGAATCACATTTCACAGCATATTTCACAGCTAGATGCCATCAACAGAGGAATAAAAGAATCCCTTCTCTCTAATCTGTCATGTAATGGTGGCTTTCACTACCGTAGAATTATGAAATATTTAAATCCATTAAATCCACATAATATCCAAGAAGTCTCAATTTCTTACTTATGTCTCTGTGTATAAATTAGTATTTTATTTTTATTTAGCTCACTGTCAAAGGTTCATATTAAATAGTAGTAGATGGCATACAAAGAAAAATGTATCTAACACTTCTTTAAATCTAAGAGATTAACTACTTGTAAGGTTTTAGTCTCAGGCTCTCATAATCTAAAAGAAAATGCATATTCTTCAAGAATTAATTTTAATCATATCAATTGGTGTTGTGGTCCCTTGGGGAGGTGGTATACTCTTTTAAATAGATGGGTAGATCACTAATGAGAAAGTAGGTCCAGTCCTGTATTTCAATGGTTTTCTGACTGATTTGTTATTGTACCGTAAATCCACAGAAAAACAAGATTTAAATATATATATACATGCGTGTGCCCTCCACAATACCAGTCCTCATACTCTAATGTAAGTCATAAGTAAAGATTGCAATTTTTTCTAGTTAGGTTCAACCATTCACTGTTCAAATAGACAGGGACATCCTCTCAAATTCTAGTGACATTTCTCAATTGATTGATTCTCATCAATGCATCAATACAATCAATACATCATGACCCGTTTAATAATTGCAGGTTTTGTTTAAATGTTTAGAAGAGTTGTAATACCTGAAATGATTTGTCATTCACAATATGACAATATGTGATTAGTTGATGAAAAGTGTATCATTAATAAATGGCTAAATATATTGTGTGATGTTTACTTTTCATACACATGTTGTTTTCCAGTCCCAGAGTGGATTGCTCCTCCAGATGTGACCTCCCTGTCCTCCAGCAGCCTCAAAGTTGTGTGGAGCTCTGCTGAGGGTCGAGGGGTCATTGCCCGCGGACAGGTCACCGAATATCGGGTCAACTTACTCACAGAACAGACCAACAATCCCTATGCTCCTCCAGTTATTAGTCAGGTAAGACGCAAACACACACTATCCCTTTCACAATATGATCAGGACAAAGTCAAGTCAAGGTAAAAGCTTTACAGTTTGTTTGATTTTTGACAAATGATGTTGGATTTACTCATCCCCAGTACAACTGATGTCGCATCATGCTTTTCTTGAAAATGTTATTACCTGCGGTTTGCAATAAAGTTTTGGAACCACAGTATGAATAAATATGTAATCAACCCAAACACTTTTAACTGGCCATACAATTTAATGAAATGTGATTTGATTTGTCAGGCACTCTTAAAATGAAATGACTGGTATTTTATAAGATTATGTTTAATCATCATGGTTTTCTGATGGTCACAGTTATTACACAATTAATAGTGCAGCTGTAGTGTATGGGTGGTCAGGTCGGTTAACACGTCAAAGTGTGTGTGTACAGAGTTAAGTACTGAGGTCATTGTGTATAAATCCTGTTTCTTGCTACTTTTTCCCCCTCTTTCTCGCACTTTTTCAGGTCTTACACAGGGTGGGCCCATCGTCACCACCTGTTTATGTGGTGAAAGGACTGAAGCCTTACCATGTGTACAACTTCACAGTAACACTCTGCACAAAGACAGGTTGCATTTCCAGTCTGCCAAGCACAGGACTGACCTTACCAGCAGGTAAACAAGAATACGTGCACACAAACACACATGAATGCAGACAAACAGAAACAAAAGTACAAATGGCCTCGCAACAGTAATCAGCTTTATAAAAACTACATTTGAAAACATGGAAATGCTGATGCTGATTGTTTTTGCAGAGAGATACATGTAATAGCTGCTTAGTAAAATAAAATACTTGCGGGGTTATTCTCTTTATAACTACTGCAACACAAGCCTCTGACATATGTACACACGTATCCAAAAGCACACAGTCAGTCATTGGGTACTTGAGTGGAGACAGCAATGGTTGTGTTAACCGGAGGGGATATTCATGGCACGCGGCAGTAAAAACAATTTACTGTTAATTACAAGGAGAAAAATGTGGCGTAGCACACACTTCCTGCTGGCCATGAATCAAACACACACAGAGTTACAGAAACACACATACAATCTCTCTTTGAGATGTATAACCATTATGGAATGGTAATGAATTGGCTGTGTTTAATAACTCGGGCAAAAATCTATGGGACTGAGATGAGTACTAATTGATCAGTGCAGGATGACATAGACACACACACAGTTAAAGGATTTGTATTCAATCTCTTTATCCGTCAGTATCTCTCTGACAGTCTGTTGCTCTGTCACACACTTTCTCTTCATCTATGCTTCAATTCCATCTCTACCTGGCGCTTTCACTTAAACACAAAATAGCACATTGCAGCAGGGAAACATGAATCACTCTGAAATACACATATCACACACACACACACACACACACACACACACACACACACACACACACACACACGCACACGCACACGCACACCTGACTCCCAACATTCATTTCCATCTGTTCACTCATGAACTCTCTCTGCTCTTGCTGCTCATTTTATGTCTTTTTCTGTTTTGTTTTGTTTATCCCTTTTGGTAAATAGACAATGGATGCGCTGAGTGGTTTTGAAAATATACCCAAACCTTTCATCTATAAATACTTGCTCAGGGATTTGAGCTTTTGAACGTACTCATAACAGCTACATCTGTTGACATAGCGAATATTTTCATTTCTAACAATTCTTGTGTTTATTGTGATGAATGATACTTTATATTGTAATCTGTGGACTTTTTTAATGTATTTTTAATGGCTGCATCTGTTGACACAGCGACAATGTTTATTTCAAGTGATTCCAAAGACTTCTCATGACTGTAATACAGTACAATACAATATGGCTTATTGTACCCAGTTGACTTTTTGAATGTATTTTTAACAGCCACATCTGTTCCCACCATTTTGTTTCATCCAACGCCAAAGATGTCCCTTGTTTCAACTATAAGAAATGATAAGGGCATATGCCGTTTGGCAGATTTTTTTTATCATCTCTAAACAATTTGCATAGCATGTGCTACTCCATTGGGTGTTGAGCTTCTGTTGCAGCTCCACGCCTCATATCACTTTTTCTTAGAAAATATCTATTTATATATTTTATGCTTTCATTCTGACAAAGCTGTGGCTGCAGGATTTATGTTTTATGTACTTCTGTGTTTGCCTCCATCTGTTTGATTATCCTTCAGTCTGTTCAAACTATAACATGTTATACTGTATACAGTATTTCATTCGATTTAAATTTTGGGGAAAAACCTTGCAGAGAGAAAACCAAACAAATCTTAGTCCGAGTAAAACCTCACTTCAATCTATACTGTTGATGTAAGACTCACAGAGCTACATGTATTATGAATAAATATGTTTAAAAGTATTTTCTTAGGTTTTATCCAAAATACATTTTTGACATCTTAAGCCCACATTTTTTGTAGAAATCTACAGAAAAACTGAAAACTTCTGCTTGATTTGTCTAAAATGTTACATTTGGTCTCGAAATGAACATCTCCTGAATGAAACAGGAAATGATCCTCACATTAAGTGGTACTCCTGGCAGGGTGTACTTGAGCGTGGTACTGATGCACTGATAAATCTACGCCACATAAGGCTGGGCCATTAGATCCAGCTACCATCTGCTGTAAGTGAGCAGACAGCATCTGCGAAACCACTGGAGTTACACCAAAGCACATGACTGAGCATTAGCGCGCACACTGAGACAGACGTAACGACACAAGGAATGCACTTGCGCTCCATGTGTGTGGATGCATTTGCAATTGTTTCAATGTGTGTGTCTTTCCGAAAAGTTATCGATCAAGACGTAAAGTGAGTGGCTAATCAGGGGCTGATGGTGATGTTTTATGTATCCTACATCCATAAAGACTTGTTCTACAAGACATACACACAGAGAGACATACACACATACACACTCCCACTGTAACACCACTCAACAGAACAGGAACTTTATTGATTTACGCATAATTGGCCTGAGGCCCTTCTTGAGGGGAGAAATATGCATGGCAAGGGATCGCGATGTCAATAAGTGGTGTGCTTGTGTGCGTGGTGTAACTGTACGCTAAGAGCCTGTTAAGACACATCAGTCGCTGTAAAAACAGAAAACACACACACATGCACAATTGCTCCTGGGAGCTGGCCCATGATTTAGCTGCTTCATTACCATGTCGGCAGCTAAAATTAACCTTTCTGGTGGACTGCTAACCTTGTGTGTGGCTGTACATGTGTGCGTTTCAGCACACGCATGATGAGGCAAGTGGCTTTCGTCAACTCAATGTGTCATAGTGTTAAGTACATTTCAGTGAATTAACAAGCAGATGCAATAAATGAATACATGACACCCTAAGAATAGGGGACAGCACATTAGAATCTCATCGATCAACAAGGAAAGCTGTCTGGTATGACACAATGCACACGGACAAACATACACACACTGTCCTTTGGAGTCTGTTTAAATATGGTGATAGAATGCTGGTTTTTGATGACGCTATTGCTTCTAATAAACTCAACCGGTATCCCCAATAATGTTACTTTGTTGCACTCAACAATACTTCAGCGGCTGTTAGCACCGAAGAGATTATTTGAAATACAATAATATTTTTTTATATATTTTTGCCACTTTTGTATAAATCTGTTTTAAAAGGGTTATTTTTACTGGCCAACAGGTGCAAATGCTTTACAACGGCCCAAAACATTATCACAACAAGAAATGCTCTGCAGTTTAAAAATAATAGCAAATAAAAAAACATGAATTGGGAAACACAAACAAGAAAAATCTTCACCAACTTGACGAAACATGCGCAGCGTGGACTAAAAGCGCTGCATAAATGAAACACTGCAAAAACAAACCGATGCAAACAAACTACTGTCACTTAAAACTTACCTAAAGACATTTACGTTTTCTTGGCTTATTTTTACAATGTGGTCGCATTACTCCAATGTCACTTTCACTTTTAAATGTTCACTGATCACATACATGTAGTTTTTGCTGTTAATGTGAAATTATTCTCATAAACTTCACCAACATTTTACAATAACTGGAGTCAACTCTGAAGAGAAGAGATCAAGAATCATCGCCTAACCCCCACGTATACAGTATAGTAGACCTACTCTCTGTTAACTGATTGTTAGTGCCTTCAAAGGTGACAATAGCAGTTAAAAGACCAACAGTAACATAGCAGTCTCACAGTCCGACGTCTCCCAGGGTTATTCCAGGAGGTCAGCCCAGTCTGATCAAAACTTAAAACCAGCAGAGCGTTATCCAGTTTGCCCCTGGGTTTCAATCAGAAGCCCAGGAAATACTTATGTTGCCTCATGTGAACATACTACAAGGACTCAGATAAAGGTCTGCTACAGAAAGAGATTCAAGCCATGAAATGCTTCATCTCAATATCTTTAAAGTACGCACCAAACACCAAGGCAAATTCCTAGTAAGTGAATAACCTACTTGGCAACCTTATTCTGATTCTGATCATAGAAGTACACCACTTTACCAAAATGTGCGTGTGAATGCATGTGTGTGCGTGTGGCACCTTCAATGTTCTGAATGTCACCATAGCTCAATTTCAATAGACTGGTAAGCTATCGATTGGCAGTAATTTATGGTTTGATGTGCCAAGATGAGCCGCCTAAGACAAGCTGTCCACTTCCCTTTTAAGAGCTCTATTAGAACTCACACTAAGACGGTCCGCATGTGTGTCACTGAAAGCTAATTTACTCCTACCACAGACCATTTAGACCATTACTGAAACACACTCACACATACACACAGAAGCACAACGACGGAATGACACTTAATGCACGCACATCTTTCCCATCTCTACACCAGTCCATCACCTGCTATGTTTCTCTCTCCCTTCATATATATATCTCCTCTCTTCATATCCGCCAGTCTCCGGTTGATTTATTTATGATACGTATGTTGAAGCTACGGCTCAAGTGGCGCCCAGTATGTTTCAGAGGGACATTTAATTTAACATCTAAAGTGAAAGAAGGAAATTAAATTGACCCTCCGGTAAATGAAAATTGGACTGTGCAGTCTAGACATGCAGTAGGTGTGAGATAAATGAGCTAAAGACATTTTTCTAATGAAAGAAAAATAATATCAAGATCAGAAAATGCCTTAGAGTAGGTTAAGAGTTGTGGATTGTGTTTCTACAGTATGTGCTCACATTTAAGGTGGATATTTAACAAAGAAAACCCTTTTGTTAAAGTTATTACTTACATTTCTTAACTACCTTGTGTCTCATCAGCTCCAACAGGACTGCCTCCACCTCACTTACATCCAGTCAATGATACCACCATTCAGATAGACTGGGACCCCCCATCCCAACTCAATGGACCACACCCACTGTATCAGGTCTGTAAGATACTTTTCGAACACAGTATAGGCTTATTGACATTGTGTTTTTTAGTACTTTTAAATTGAAATATGGACCTGCACTTGGACGATTTAGTATACATTGTAATTAATGTAGTAAGCTGGTGTGGAACAAAAATAAAACAAAATAACAAGTTCATGATTACTATTATATAATCCTTAAGTAAGGATTTGAGTATTGTTGCTGTATATTAATATTATTGTATACCATTTATTTGTTTACAGGTGGAGAGGATAGATGTCTCTCTCTCTGACCCACGGGGTCCTGTTGTCAGAGGAACCAGATTCTCTGGAAACAGTTTCTACCAGTTTCCCAGCGACACCCTTCCTGCCAACACTGACTTCACAGGTAAGAGAGTATATCTGGGTACATGCAAATCAATGTGTGTATCAAAAAACGGACGACGTGTCTGTCTGCATGGATTTATACTGTACATGTGAGTAAAGTAAAGTGAGTATGTTCACATGCTTACAAACCCAGACCTGTTTGCTGGTATGTTTTTGTGTTCGGTGATCTTACCGCAGTCTCTCAGTCTTCTAGTGACGCTTCTTGAGAATGACTTCCCCAGTCATCTTAAAGGACAATTATCTTTCTGTTTACCAGCATCATTAGAGGGTTGAGCTGCACAGCCAAACATGTTCTGCTTCATCTCAGAACATCAGCCAGTCTGACGCTCATAATTAATGACTGCTGATACTAATCAGTGGGATTTGAGTGGGCAAAGCTCTTTGACGCCACTTGAGATTTCTTCACTGTCCTGCAGAAACCTTTTAACACCAGTTTTATCTTTCTTTATCTACAGTATATATTTAAATGTAATCCTCAGATAAAACTTTTCCAAGCCATGTTAAAACTTGAATTTATTTGTGGACAAGCCATATTTCTGAATCGTTGCAATCGTTTACATTTCCAAGATAAAACTTGCATCTGTTATCCTTATGTGAAAGTGAGTCAACAAAGCTCTCACATTGTTTTGTCACATCATTTTGTTTCTAACTAAAATACTCAAACACAGTATGTTTGCCACTGGCAAAGTTGGGAACTGTTGGTTTCACATTTTAAATATTAGAAGTTTTCAGCCATAACAGATTGTCAGTGTCTTAATACTAAAGAGAGCCATAGGATCTCTGAGTGGGATATTTGAGCGGTCTTTGAGCTTCCCTGCACACAGATAGCTTGTATTTTTTTTACTGCATCATAGTGGTAAGTAGAAAATTCTCTTTTTGTAAAGGGCTTTTGAAGGTCGCACAGAAATTGAGAAAGAATGAAATGAGTGTGTTTGAATTGGTAGCCACCCTAAGAGATAGAACATGTAATCTATTAAAATGTTGCTCTATATTAAAGGTCCCATGTCATGGTCATGGCCATTTCTACTGATCATAATTCCATTGTTGAGGTCTACTAGAATAGATTTACATTATGCAATTTTCCAAACTCACATTGGTTTCCTCATACAGCATCTCTGTATAGTATGTGTATTCACTCAATTTCACTCTCTGCCTTAAACGCCTTATTGGAGCTCCTGCCCCCCCCCCTCCCTGTGAGTCCAGTGTGCTCTGATTGGTTAGCTCGCCCACTGGCTCGCTGCTGCGAGGAGCTGACAGTGTGAGCTGGCTTACTGGTGTGGTTTCCTGCTTGCTGCTTGCTGCGAGAGATTGCGAATGGACGCGGGAAGTGGGGGAGGGGTGCTGAGGGGTCTGCAGCAGCCCCATCTGCGAGACTCCACTATCACCCCTATCCCCCCCGCACCCCCAAACGCGGCGCACCTACAGTGTAAGCGTGTCACAGTTTCGCCGCACTGCGAGGCTCCACTAGCACCCCCCCAGCGCATCACATTTTCGCCGCTAAAAGAGTTGTGTGTGTGAGGAGCTCCACGGATTGGACCAATGGGTCCATTTGGGTATGGGCACATCACTGTACCCAGGAAGAAAACAATGGAAGAAGAGAAATCCCCAACGAGGCGTTCCTTTTCTTTTTTTTCTGTGTTAGAGTTTTACTCGCTACAGGGTGTACTTTTAGGGTTTGTGACTCTGCAGACCTTTTACATGCAGAAAAAGCTACATAACACACAAGGGGACGGGTAATAACCGGAAAAGCATGACATGGGACCTTTAAGATCACAAGCTATTTATAGCATAGAATTCCAAAATGACTTTACCTTTTTGATGTATGTGTTATTCTATTAACTGTTGTCCTAATGAAATGTGGTTATGAGTTAAGAAATCCCACCAGCTTTACTTCCATTCTTCATCTTTGTTCATGGCTCCCAGTTCCTGTTCATTGCTCTTTTTCTGACCGCTGTGTTTTTATCAAAAATCAACCAAATATGACTATTTTATTTCACCCATGCCCCTTTAGCGCAAAGGTAAATAAACATATCTGAAAACTGCCAGTAAATAGATGATTTTGCCCGTGAGGGGTGCCTCTCATCTCCTCCGCTCTCCTCCTTCATAAAGGGTAATGGATCAGACAATCACTTTCAGACCGGATCTATTCTGGACCATGAATGTGTCGGCAGTCCTCAAACCATCGCCCTTTTACAACCATCAATACTAATAGCATCATCTACAGACAATTATTCCCATCGAAGCGCATGGAACAGCGAACAAATCAAAGCCAAATTGGATTATGAATGTAATGCAGTGTAATGCCCCCTCGAGAGTCAATTGATCACAGAGGAGAGACTCGTCAATCGTTGATGTCTTATGGAAACCCAGTAACTCCGACAATGACAACTGGAGAAATTCTTTAAAAGTCAAATCTTTGGATAGTCTTTTTCGTTCAGTTTAGTCTTGCGAAAACCTTTCTTTACTGATGAGTTTGCTTGTTTTTCATCCTCGGTTGTAATGCATCAAAATATCACAAAGGGCTTTCCATAGGTAACAGTAGATCATAACGTTTCTATCAATATTCTTTCATATTTTCTCCATCAATGTTCTTTCATAATTTTCCCATTAATATTCCGCTCCATTCTTGGAATATAAATAGTTTGTTGTTTCCAAACGTACAGGATGTTACTACAGTCTTTATCGTACAGATGTGTATTAAGGGTACATTTTTCAGAAAGGGCAATATTCTTTGTGTTAAATCTTATTTAGAATCAAGATTGATTACCATGTAAAATCACATGATATTTACCCTTTCACCTGTTATTTATAGCCACTTTACTTAAATAGTTTTGGCCAAATAGGTTGCTTTCCATATGCAGTTGTTGTGATAGAAGTGGATGTTTCCATAATGATTCCATAATAATGTCTGCTCACTTGTGATAAACGATGCTTCCTAATGCTGAATCAATTTAGGGTACTTGGGGTCAATATTTACCACACTGAATCTTACTTTAGATAAAAACAGGATTCTAATAATATGCGATCATGCTATGATATGAATACCCTGTAAGTGCTTGTTTCCATAAATGCATGTTAGTCCATTCATCTTATCTGTAATGCTTCAGTCTCAAAGCGCTACAATGTGACTTCCTGCTCTCCTTGTTCATCTTTGAATTAAGGATACGGTTCTAAACAGATTATAAAATCCTATCTCCTCATTTATAATTCTTCAGTGTTTGAGCCTGAAATGGGCTGATTGCAAAGAGGATGATGGCCTGCTCATATTTTCACTAATCCAGATGTATTTCTACAACCCACAGTAAATGAAGAGTGATGAAACATCACAAACATAGTTTAGAAAAAATAAATAAATAAATGAATGCAGGAACAAATAGACTTGGATAATTTCCAGACATGCCGAATACAGTATATTGCTGCTGCTGCACCACTGCAGCAACTGAGCAGGAAAGAGGGAAATGTTAAATGATACAAATTATTTTTCCTTAATTAATATGATTGATTGCCAGGCGTTGACGTTGAAAGGAGAGGGGGAGAAATGTGTGAAGGGAAAGTTTGCACAGACATCATTAGTTTTTCCCCATTTAAAGATTAATCAGAAGAGGCTGGGCTCTTTAATTCTGTCATTTGTATATTTAATGGGCTGCCGCAGAATCTATGGGTGTAATTAGCTTGCTGCCGCGCTCTCATTAATACGCCAGGCTCTGATTAATGCCAGCGCAGAGCTAACATGACTGGAGTTATTCAGGTTATGTTGTGTAGATGATTGCACACAACCTCCACTGTTTACCGAGACAGAGAGAGGAGAAACAATACCATAACACAAGAAACAATACTCCCTTATAAATAACACTATACTTAAAACTGTAAATGGATGATTATTGCCACTTGTTAGTTTTACATATGAAAGTAATTCTCTTTAAATCACACAGAGAGGGGAACAGTACCTTCATTATGAACAATAAACTGACAATAAAATGATTTTAATTTACAAAAGACTCAATTCAAACAATAAAATGCTCTCACTTAACAACTCCAGAGTTGATGGTGTGAGAATAATTGGTTTTATGTACTTGTAGGACATAAAATGTTCTTTACAGTACATTGAGTAATATATTGCTCATGAAATAAACTTCCTGTGAAACAACACAAGTAATGTTTATGGACAAAGGTCTCTGAAAACATCTCTCCTTCATGCTCTTCATGTTCTGGTCGGATGTGAAGTAGAGCTGATTTGATATTACATTCTGTAGATCACATAGAGCCTTGTCCAGTAAACTCATCCCAAGTGAATTTAATAAAATAAAAATATATTTAAATAATATGTTTCTGCAAGTGTATTTGTGAGGCCTTAGGTCTGGGCTGTTGTTTGGTCAGTTGATCTCAACACTTTGCCAATGAGCATATATTCTCATCTTGGCCAAATTGTGTTTCCATTTGCATAACAAATATTTCAGAATGTAATGAGACATATATACTTTCCAGAGGATGGTCCTATTATCAATTGTTGATTGTTTACCAAACCCCCCACGAGACAACAAAAGTGGTCGAATTCACTGCTTTGGGCATGACCATTAGGTGACATTTTGCTAGAACTAATCCTATATAGTACATACGATTTAAATATAATAAAATGATTTGGTTGTCCATCGCATTCACACGTGTTGTACTTGTGAGGAGTGAAGGCCTGCTGTGTAAAAATGTACTGTTATATTTAGCAGCGTTTGTGTTTCTGTTAGGCGTTGTTGTGCACTCTCAGGTGAACAAGTGCATGCTGCTGTTTTGTGTCTGTGTGTTGAACTGTGCATGTGCTTGTGTGCTTGCATGTACTCTGTATATGTAACAGAGACACCTGTCAGGATGTGTGCTCAGGTTTGTCTGGTGATGGCTCCAAAGTGGTTGTCAGTGTGAAGTAGCACAAGTCCTGTGGGGAAACCTGAAGGAAGTAATGCTGAGCACGAGCAGTGTCACTTAGATGCTGTGCATTTGGACCAAACACCACGGCCAGGCATATGTTACCTTATTGCACATCTCACAAACACAGGCTCTGCATTATAGGCAAACACCAACAGTTGATTCATCTGACCTTGCATGCATCTCTTGGCCTTTTATAATAAGAAAACATATAATGATATGCTCGATTATTTGTAAAGCAAAGATCAATACAGGAAGTACTTGCGATCTGCCATTGCAAATAGGGTCAAAGCAACTTTTCAACAATATTTTACACCATTACTGCTTTTTGGCCACTGCAAGACTTGGATTGGATATCTTGAATAATTATTTACAAACATCACATGACATGAGGAAACTTGAGCTCCGGGTCCATGTTAAGATAGTGAAAAAATAACATCATCCAGTAAAGTTCAGGATGTTGCACCATAGGGGTGTAGAAAAATATAAATTTGCCCAAAATATATTTACCTTTTTTTATACACCTACATATAATGATATACTCCTATATACCTGAAGAGTCTCGCATGCACTTTCATTTTTGTTATGCTTTACTGATATAGCTCATTTTAATTCCTGTTAATTGATATTGGATATTAAAAGTAGTACAATGATGTTTGGCCTTACAGGAAGGGACTGTGATGAATGTGAATGCAGATTTAACTGTTAACAATATGTTTAATCAAAACCACTGTGTCATGACAAGTATCTTTATATAAAGTTATATCAGAATGCCTCAGTTGTTTTGCGTTGTATACATGTGTATGAACCTCTGTGCTGATGAAGCAGTATGCTGTTTCTCTCTTGTCAGATACTTTGAGTGTGCGCCGTAAGGGCCTTTTTCCTTGTGTACAGAATTGGTTGCGAGTGTGTTTGTGTGTGATAGAATCTGTACCTCCCTATGTTTGCGTCACAATAAAAAGCTCACTTTGATGTCATCTGCTGTCTTTTTAACAATGGATAACTGTTTACAACACTGTTAAGACGAAAAATAGTAAAGTAGGATATGTGAGAAGGAGCACAGTTGGGAGTGAAAGAGGTCAAAAGAAAATTGAAGATGCAAGGAGAGAAAAACATATTCAGATGAAGCATTAGGTGGGGAAAGATGGAATGGAAAGGTCAAGAAAAAAAGGGAGGAAGGTTAAAAGCGTAGGGAAGGAAGAAAGGAAGGAATGAGAAATCAGGAGAGTGGGACATAGAGAAGGTTAAAGGGGGTAATGTAATGTCAGGTATCTGTCATGACTTCACTCATCTCTGTGGTGACAAGGTCATGAATGTAAATGACGGATGCCTGCTTGATGCACAGACTGCAAGTTCAATGTAAACAACTTCTTGGTCTTGTCTTAGCCACATACTACCACCACAATTATTGCACATGTATTTCCATGTAGACTTGTTTAGAATTCATTAACTGAGGTAAAGCTATTTATTTTGTGCACTTTTGGTAATCAATGCATAGTGTACTGCCCAAATGGGACCATTATAAGAAGCCACTTTTACATTCCTTTTAGATCCAAGGGGCTTTTCAGCCTTGGATTCTGCAAGGAAAGTGCAATGATTCTTTCCTGTCATTCTGTCACATGTATAGTATGCCCAGTTAATCTTCTAAATCACTTATATCCTGCCCTGAGATGGAAATGGCAAACCTGTGATACCTTGTGAGCCACATACTAATATAAGATGATTATGGCAAAACTAAAATAGTTTTTCTCAAGCCACATCCGGACTGGATTTTTTTGTTTTTCAAAGAGTGCATGCTTGCATCATGTGTGCCGGTAATTCTTTTGTCCAGTCCAAAATAAATCAGACTCTGACACACGTAATTGCTACTAGGACTGGGACACTGCTTATTTCTCTAACCATGTTTTGCTTTATAACAACTAGCGTAACACCATTCGATTAACATGTAACAATTGGACAACATGGAACAGATATTTTTCATTCAAAATAGTGTGCAAGCTGCGAGCTACATGGATAATTTGTATTCATCTTGAGTTTACCGTGTAACTGTTTGACTTCTCTTTATGTTAAGTGAATTCACACGCTAATTATTTTGCAAACACCGGCTTCTGATGAACCCTGGACTGCCTCCATTCAACTCCTCAGATCTTCCCACACTTCTGTTCTCTTCAGAGACAGACAGAGATGAGGAAACGCAAACGTAAAATCGCATGCTCTGTGTCGCTATGTGGATCTAGAAGTGGATTAAGATCCAATCTCTGATCCATAGCAACATGACAAGACAGCACGTTAGAAGAATTCTGTGCGAGTGTGTGTGTGTTAGAGGGAAACCTACACATTTCCCACATTGCCGAAGCTTTGATTTCACAGTATGCTTTAAAACAAAAGAGGCAGGACAGCTGTATTGGAATACGATGTTACTCCTTTATTTGGTCAGTTAGCCGGCTCAGTATATTCCTTAAATCTTTGTAACTTAAATGTGTTTTCCATTTGGTGGCTATATTTTTCTATACAATCTTTATAGCATTTTGAAATAGAACAAATTGGGCTGTATCTGCAAATTGTAAAATGATGTCATGTTTACCTTCACCTTTGGATTCAAGGTTTACATGGCTTAACATTTGAGGATAGTAAAAGGCCCTAGATGCAGATCTCACACATCTCGCCTCGTTTAAGATTGGACAGTAAACATTGTGTAATGATATTGCAATGGTCCAGTTTAACATAGGGATATCCAGGGTCAATTAACACACGTATAACTAACCCCCAAGTGGTTCAGGTGGAGATAAAAGGCTTTTTAAAAGTGATTTTGCATTTTTTTAAATATTGGATATGTATGATAAAATTTTGTTAAATTATATCCTATGGGGAAATTAAAGAATGAAATACATCTCTTTCTCTTTTCTCTATCTCGTTTTGTATCAGGTGTTGGGTTGAGTTTCAAGACTCAGTCTCCAGACGGCCTGCTGCTCTGTGCCTTCTCTCCAGGAAGTCAGGAAGAGTTCCTCGCTATTCAGCTCAAAAATGGACTTCCCTACTTTTTGTTTGATCCACAGGTATGTAACATTTATTTACAATTGTGAGCACAAAGAAACTGACTGACAGGTGTCAAAAACAAGCATTGCTCTTATTTGTTGGTTTTATTACTATTATTACATATTATTATTAATTATATTTTTTTGTTTGAGTGTTCCTTATTTTTACTTTTTGTTGAGGGTCTTCCACATATTCTCCATCCAGCTTGACTATAATTAAAACCCACACACCTGATTGTACTTTCATTTACAGTGCCATATTTGAGAAAAGGACATGATAAACTATTATTTATTTGTAGATATACTGCTATTGTTAGTAAACAATTTACCATATTGGTTTTACCTATCTATGCATCTTTTTTCACCCACAATTTTTTATATATCCCTTTATTATTGGATTCTACTAATTGTACTTACTTACTCACCTTCACTTGTCTTTTTTTCTTTTTTAAATTCTGATCCACCTCTGTCTTTCTGTCTTCCTCTCTTCTCCCCCTTTCTCTATCGCTGTCTCTCTCCCATTTTCTCTCACTTGCTCTCATCTAATAAATGTGATCTGTAGCCCCTCATTGGTTTCTGTCAGGGAGACAGGGAGAGGGGAAAAAACTTTGAAAGTGTGTCAACGTTTGAATTGGACTGCAATTAACTCATTCCCTGCAGTCACCACGCGTGAATACCAATTGCAAGCTAATTAAGCTTTGCACCCTTACACACACACACACACACACACACACACACACACACACACACACACACACACACACACACACACACACACACTCATCCCTGCTTCCCTTATCCATCGATACAGACACATGTAGAGGGGTTAAAGAGTCAACGACTTAGATGATGAAAGTGATGATGGGAGATGATTACACATACTTCCATGAGGCCACCAACTAATTACACACTCAAACAAACACACACAAACACACTTTCCTTCCTCATCACTATCCAATTCTCATTATCAAAAAGCCCTCATCAAAATGTTACCATGGGAGGTATCTGCGTGTGAGAGGAGTTTACGTCACCGAAAAGATTCTTGTTGACTTGCAGTGCTAATGTGTGTGTCTCTGGTTACGTGTACTGCTACGTGGGCGATGGAGCGTATGTGTCTTCTCCAACTGGGTTGATTCCTTTGTTTAGACTAGTTTGGGGTAATTAACAGTGGGAGTGGTGTCACGGCTTATTAGTGTTCCCCTAGATACATATAGCTGGGCCCATTACTTCCCCCTATTAGCCTGTTGAGCTAGCCTTAATGGGATTACTAGTGCAGGGGGGGTAATTTAGCATGACACGGGAAAGTGATATGCTCATAAATATGTGCACATGTGATCTGCCACACACACACACACACACACACACACACACACACACACACACACACACACACACACACACACACACACACACACACACACACACACACACACACACAAATTGACACTCAAAGACATTTGCTGTCACTCATTGAAGAGATAGACCAAAGAATTTAAGTCATCTTAGTGTCACAAACTATTTAACATTGTGGGAACACAGACGCACACACAAACGGTTCACACTCTATTGATGCAGGTGAGTGGTGTTTAATAGACCAGTGGCTCTTGGTTGTCAGTAGTAACTGGTAACTACATTGTCTGTCACATGCTGTGATACTAGATTACACATGTAGATCTCATCAGGTTCACTCGTTAGCTGTCACTGTCTGTTAAATACATTTGCTGGTAAAAAGACAAGTGTCAAAAACCCATAATGTAATCTGACAGTGCCTTTTCGAGGAGAAGACATTGTAATCTTCAACAACAGATAACATGCAAACTGACATTTATGAAAATGAACCAGATCTTAGCCCCTCAATAGCACTCCTAAACGTTGCATTTACTGTCGTTTGCACAGCTGCCTGCTGTTATATATTAATTATTCCGTTTAGAAGTCTAGGCTAATAGTCTAGACTTACACTCATCTCTCTCCAATATTGTGTTTAGACTGCTGTCTTTATATATTAATTGTTGTGCCAACTTTTTATTTCTATACTTTATACCTCTTAAAGGTGAGGTAGGTAAGTGCTTTGACAAAAAAATCCATACAAAAATGTCCTCTGTGGAAGCCGTAGTACTGTAAAAAGCACGACCAATCAGCCGGCCCGGCTAAAATAACTGGATGGCTTTCCTGCCTGTCAGCCTTCAATCTGTGCACAAACTTATCTCGTGCCCTCATTGGTCATGTGCGCGTTCGTGTGTGTTGGAGGAGGGGCTCTGTAAGGAAGTGGCAGATTTTTTCCGGCTGTGTATTTTCAAATTCTAGCACACTCGAGCTGGTTTCCCCAAAATTACCTACCCCACCTTTAATCTGTGTATATGTATATATGTTTCTATTAGTCTGTATGAGTATGCATGCGTATGTATATATATGATTGGTGAATACTTTGATACCCTTTTGGAGGCTATACCTCTATTGGTCAATTGTTGTAGGGATTTCTATTTGACCCACTCCAACTTTTTAAAAGACAAACTCCACTTCAATCTACTGTTCCCTATACAAAAATGTACCTTAAGGTTATTCAATTTATTGCATATGTCACAACCTAAACGTGAAAAGACTGCCAGTCACCTGTCAGATTCTGGAGTTTTTGCTAAGGTTTTGCCAGGATTGACCACATTGGCACCTTAAGCGTGGCCTTATACATCAGATTCACACCCATATATGCTCGCATTCTGTTGCGGAATGCCAAGTGTGGCTGGAATATCCGCAGGGGCAGCACTTTGGATAAGTGCTTTTTATTTGGTTTGTGTGAGAGTGTGTGTGCCCATCAGTTTCCAGTATCAGGGACTGTATATTAAAGAGAGTGGGCATTGGGGCCTTGTCAAAACAGCGGACACGCACCTTAGCTGAGTGCTGTGCAACTCCAGTGAAGGCTAAGGACCTGAAACCACGTCATCATGAGTGACCTGGCTTTAGTGGAAGATCTATGTTTCCAGGCAAATTAAGTGACTTACCTGTCCTTGTTAAATAATTTGTCTGTGTCTGCTTGAATTGGTTTGTGTTTGTTAGTTTTTTGTCCAGTTATTATGTTTTTACTCAATGGCACTTTGGTGGTAGATTCCGAGAGTTAAATGTTAGTTGCTTCCATTGCCAGAGTCTCTCAGACAATGGATTCAGATGTGTGTGTTTGTGTGAATGTGTAACACAGAAAGAAAGAGAGAGCAATAGAGAGACACACCTCCCATGTTGTCTTGTTAAGTAGAGCTGTCTAGCAATGGTTGTAAAGATGTCAAAGGCTGATATACTCTGGCATTCATACATTTATTGATCTCATCATTAAATCTTCATCACTGTGTGTGTATCTGTGTGTGGATATATGTTGTTTGTGTGAGTGTGTGTGTATACCCGTTACTCTTGTGTCTTAGCCTACTTGCTAAAAGCTGATCACAACAATGATGTCATACTTAATAGGTAGCAAAAAGTCCTGTAACAACACTTTGATGATTATATGTGCATGTTGGTGTCCTTTTGAGGGTGGTGTTTGATGTGTGTCATCGATCCTTAATGTCTAACCTTGTTCACACAACAGAGGGGTAAAAGAAGGGATCATTTGTAATGTTACAAAGTGAGCTTGTTTGATTGGACTGTGATTTAAAACTTGTTCTCTTTTGCACCAGAGGTCATATATTTACTTTAGACAACTGTAAGACCAATGGTCAGAGGATGTCTTCACATACCATAAACGTAAATGTGTTTAAATCTTGCGTGTGTGTGTGTGTGTAGGGCTCTGCGGTGGCTGTGAGTGTACATGGTGATGGGGGGCGCCGCTACAATGATGGACAATGGCACAGCATCATAGCAACAAGGCGAGGGGCCGTGGGAACAATCGTTGTAAACAATCAATACAGAGGTAACTCTTCTCATATTCATACTGACCACTGTGTGTATCTGCTCTGTGAGTGGGAGTGTAAATGCATTTTTGCTTATCTACAGTATACATGCTAGGTTGAGATCCTCTGCTTGGATGTGTATAGTGTGAGATCTTGTATGTACGTATGTTTGTACGTGTGTTTCTATTTATGTAAATCCACCCCGTGCTGCATGGAGGTATTAGAAAGGTTAATCCCAGCCACTCTGTGTCTAATGAGAAAAATACAGCTTCACACACACAGAAACACAGCTCATGCCCCTCCGTTATTCTCAGATATCTTATTCAATTTCTTTCTATATGGGTAAATCAGATTGTTTTTAACCTATCCTCCCTGAACTCAACACTTTCCCCAACAGGAAGTGCGTCAGCGTCCAGCGGCAGCACCATTATTGGGGAAAACACAGGGATGTTCATCGGTGGGCTACCTGAAGACTTTACTTTGTTAAGGGAGGATTCAGGTACGTCCATTGTCAAACACTCCATTTCATTGTTATAATGTGTTAGTGTGTTTCAATTATAATATTAAGAGAAGTTTGTTAAACTTTTAACTTGGTTTGGCTTTTGAATGTATTTCTATTTATGTTAATCGCTCTCCAAGGAAGAAATAGAATTTAGCTAAAATGTGCTCAACTTCTTTCTATAAGCCCTAGAGCTGAATCCCTCAATAACAAAGGAGTTATGTATCCTCCTAAAATGTTGGCCGCCTTGGGATATCAAAAGTCAAACGGTGTATACAGGAAGGAGTTATTTTTTTTTAAAAGTCACCTGGTTGAGGGCCAGTCCCACAACTTTGAGAACAACTTACTGTCTTTATTCAATGTGCCGTCATTATCTTATCCAGGCTCTTATGCTTCACCACATTCATTTGCATTATAAGCATTGGGAAATTGCCACTGACAACTGAAACACAAAATGTTTAACCTAAAGCTGTATGAACGCATGGAGTGAAACCTTTGAAGTGTTTTTCATGTATTCTTGTCCGTCCCACAAGGTGATGCTCGGCTAGTGCGACAGGGTTTCTCTGGTTGCCTTAGAGACGTGAGTTTTAAGATGACTGACGGCCCCTCAGAGGATTGGAAATCTCTGGACTGGGCAAAAGCCACAAATAAGGAGTCAGTGTATGAAAGCTGGGAGGGATGCCCTATTCAAACTGTGGAGGGAGCCCATTTTCTAGGTCATGGTAGGATCCTTTGTTGATAACATACTGAAAATGTTTTTTTGATGATTTCTGTTCATTTACTTGATTCACAAGGACAATGCACGCCAACATAACCATTTCCCACAAACATTTATGCCAATTAAGAAATAATAATAATAATACATTTTATTTATATAGCGCTTTTCACAACTCAAAGATGCTTTACAGTATGAGGGAGGGTAGACAAACAAGGACAGGCAAACACATACATATAGTAAAATAAAATAAAGAAAGAAAGAAACCATAACCTACAGTTTGTCACAATACTTCATACTCTAATTTTGGGGCATGACAACCTACAACAGGGTATTAGCACCGAGTGACTTTTCATTAGAAAGCTGTGTTGGATTGCAGCTTTAAGTGGATTTGGTGTCTCTAATACACTGGCAACACTGCATCTTAATAAGATGCTTGCTGTCGTGTTGGTGATAATGAGGTTGTTGTTTCATGTTGATAAATATGATGATGATAAGTTAATTGGTCTCTGTGTGAAAGATCAGGTTCATCCGTGTACTTTATTCCATTATCGCTTTGTACATGGTCCTGTTTATCTGTATTTAATGTGTCTGTCACTCTTGAAAATATGAAAAAATAGATTTTAACTAAAAACATGTCATACAGTTTAATTGTGACTAAAATTGTATTGGTCTCCTGTATAGCGGAAGACGTTGCTTTCTTTCTTTAACCTCTAGCCTCGTAATACATTGGCATGTACTGGAGCTGGCAAGTATTCCTCTTTGTTTCAGGTTACCTGGAAATGGACAGAGATGTTTTCAGTGGAGGGCAGGACTTTGACATTTCTATGGATTTCAGAACGGACCAGCTCAATGCACTTCTGCTCTTTACATACAACACACAAACTGAAGACTACATGCTGGTATGAAACAAAGACACATTTTAGATGATTGTTGATTGAATACTTAAATAGAACTTGAGAAATACATGACTTAAGCTTGTTATTTTTTTTTTATTGGTGCTTTTCTTTTAGGTGGAGCTAGAAGCCGGAATACTTTCCTTAATTCTTTCGTCTGAAGATCACGTGACTGAACTCAGCATGTGGGTGGGGCTGAGTTACTGCGATGGAGACTGGAAACAGTTTTCATTGGCAAAACATGGCCCGCTCCTTTCTGCTGCAGTCAATGACTGGGCAGAGGAGACGAGGGGAGTGGGAGGAGCACTGAGGCTGAGAGTGGACTCCCCATTATATTTGGGGGGCGTGCCCAGGGAGCTTATACACCCGGCTCTTGACAGTCGAAGTCACAAACATGGTGAGAGCGTACGGTATTATCTGTACCTTTAGACTCTCTGAAGGGCAGGTGATGACCAAGCACCAATTCATTTGGTTGTGGTTGCTGCAGTATACTTCTGTGCAGCTAAACTGATCAAACATGACATGAACCTGTTTGTGGGCTCCTGTTGGGTTTTCTTCTATGAATGTAAACAACTGAGAGTTAAGGTTTTTGCAGATCGTGTTTGCCTTGATTGTAACAATTCAGGGCAGCATTCAATGTAAAGTGCATGACTAATTCAACTTGTTGATATTCAAGTGGAGGACGGTATTTATTATTTAACAAGTATTTTACAACGTTTTCAGAGATTCCAACACCTCCTTACTATTCTCTGTTCTTTTATTTTTCTCTTTTCCTTTCCACTGTGATAGGCCTGGGAGGTTGCATCAGGGGTCTCGCCGTACGCAGTGATGAAACAAACCCTCCTGTCAGTCAAAGTGTTAACCTCTCTGTCGCCTCCCGGCGCTCTGTAAGAGTCTACTTAGACGGCTGTCCCAACAGTGAGAGCGGGTACAACTGCAGAGGAAATGATTCAGTGTTGGTGTACAGTGGGAGGAAAACACAAGCCATAGATCATAACCTTCAGCCTTTCACTGGTAATGCTCCACACTGTACATTTACATAACTACAAGGACAGAAACTCTTGCACATTGTCAATGTTTAAAAGACAACATACATTCTTAGAAGTATTCATAACTACTGAATATATTATAAATTGTATATAACATATATTAATCAAATATATATTACCTGTCATTTTCTCTATCCATCTTTTTTTGTTCATGGTTCAGAACAAATAATTTAAATATATCTTTCAGAGTTGTATTTATAAACACATTGTCAACTTTGACTTGTTATCATTACCCTGGGATCCATTTGACAATCATTAGGTTCAAGGTCAAGGTTCTTTATTTGTCATACGAACATACAGAGTAGTTATGTCGATGACAATCTTAGGTCACAGGCTCCTACAACAGTGCAACACAATAATACAGAAAAACTGAAAAATATAGTGCAAGTAAATATTAAAAAGTAAATACAACTTTGATTTTAGTTGAAACAGACACCATGTGATTCTTTTTTGTGCATTTATCTTTCAAATGCATTTTCTCTTTATGTAATCAATGTGTTTCTCCCCCTGCCGTTCCCAGAGTACCTCTACAGGATAGTGGCCTTGGCTGCAGGAGGCTGGGCAGCAGGACCTTGGCACAGGGGACGCAGCCGAAGCAAAGGTAAAATATCTCTCATCTTTTGGTGTCTGTGTACTTTACACCAATACTTGAAGCCGGCTTGATGATGTCATTACAGTGCCGAACACATTGTACACAGTATCTTCTACAGTATCAATGTTTCTTTCTATCTTCGCTCTATCTATGATCTGATTCACTCTAATAGTGTGAGGGAGGGAGGCCTTATGATGAGGCCCATTAGTATTTAAAATCCTCCGCCATCAGCATGCAGTGTGTGCATGATTTGTGTGTTTCTTCAAAGTGCTGTCTTGCAAAAACATTCATTTATAAGTTACTAACAAATATGACTTACCCTGATTGACTTTTATTGGAGCATTGAATTCAGATGCATTTTGGCACCTTTGTCAAAAGTAAACACAAGGTTTTGTTTTTCTATAGATTGTTTTTGTTTGACTATTTGTTTGTCAGTAGAATACAGAAACACTCAGGCCTTATTGTAATGAACCTTGGTAGAAGTGTGTAGCAGTATAGCGAAAGAAAAACCCATTTATGTTTCAGCATTTACGAATCACACCAGAATACACAAAAATGTGTTTGATTTCAATAACGGTGGTAGATAGAGTATTTATCCTTTTGTAGTTAAAAGCTGTGCTCTTAGAATGCCCTCCTGTTGCTATAGTGTTTATTTTTGTTCTTAGGAGATCCTGGATGTAAAACCATAACTATGTTGTACAGTATGTGAGACTAATCCAAAGCCCGTGATATTACATGTGCCTGACGCTATGAGAGATTGATAAAGCCTCTATAAAGGGCATCCCAGTAAAAGGCTGTTAACCCAGAATGGCCTGTGTGGTCCCTTGTGTAATATAAAGCTGCTCGTTAGTAGTGAACGATACACTGGTAGGTCTCAGCATACCATGCTATGACCATAGAGAGGAATGAGGAGAGTGAGGGAGGAAGTGCTAAAAACATTAAGAACTGAGAGGAAAAGAGGAGGATGGAGGACAAGGGCCGAGAGGAAAGATGGGAGGAGAGAGGATGTAGGGAGAGTCCAAAAGTAGGAGGAAAGAGAAGGAAGGAAAGCAAGAAGAGTAGAAATAAGAAAAAATAACGTGAATCTGTAAGCATAAACATTTAGATGTAATGGAAACGGATGCAACAAAATATCGAAGGAAATAAAGTGGTGAGATAGACAGATAGGAAGTGACGGGGAGGGGGGAGAAGCTGGATCATCCTTACCTACTGAGGGTGTCAGAGACAGAAAGAAGAAGAGTGCTTCAGAGAAGGAGGGAGGCTGATTGCTGTGAAATATAGCCCAGAATGAATGGCTGGCTGTATTAAATCAGTGCTGAAAAAGTTACTACTCTCATAAATAGTATTTATGCTAATGGTGAGGTGTGATTTACTGGGCCTATTAAAACACATGGAGACGGGGGTTCTTTTTCTTTAACCTCACGTGCTCTCGATCTGTTGTTTTGCTTTTTCTCGTTTATATTTTCCTTTTTGTTTTTATTGGATTTATATTTATCTTGACAGAAGTTCTACCTGAGCTAATACATTTATAGTTGTATTTGATTCTCTTTCTTGTTTTATCATGTACTGCTAATTTTAAATGTATGTATTCTACTGCTTATAGCTGTTTGTCTCTTTTCCCCCTGTCATGATCAACAGATTTCCTCTCTTCTGTTTTCTCTCATCTTTAATCATTTTGCCCCCTCTCTTTTTTTCTAGTACCTAGGTCTGTTCCACCTCCTACCTCTGTGCACAGCCTGAATGGCTTCACTGCCAAGGTGAGCTGGGCGCCACCCACTGGGGACATCAGAGGCCTGATTGACAGATATGAGTTGAATGCCTACAATAGAGATCAGCCAGAAGTGCCGCCTGTCAGAGCCGAATACCTGGCTAATGGAAATTACACAGGTAAAACATAAAAAAACATGTCTAACATATTTTGACATGCAGTCCATTGTGTATTAAACATATACATTCAGTTGAAGTATGGATCAAGGAATGCATAAAAAGAGAGCTTGGTCTATTTCTGGATAACTGGAATTGGCTTAACAAGAACCAGGCAAGCACAACTAACAAACAAAACAAGTGGCATCACTGTGACACCTGGATAATTTACAATACATTCAACTTGACTGGTTAAACTTATTGTAGCTGGTTTCCTGCCTCCCTCTAGTAAGACATGTAAGGGCCTTTTGGCCCTTAGTGAAAACATATTCACACTGCTATTCCACTCACTTTCTGTCTGTCTGTCTTTCACACACACACACACACACACACACACACACACACACACACACACACACACACACACCAATGCTGTCCATGGCAACCCTGTTAATGTCTCCTTGGCAAGTCCCCAGCTTTAAGAGACGGTCTCCATTTGGAACAAGACACTCAGGACTACCCCAATGATGTCATACCCTGGCGTTGCTCTTTTTCTCTCTCTCTCTCCCTCTCTGTTGCTCACTTTTCGATCTTTCCTCACTTCATCTTTTATGATGATGATGATGTCTGCGTCCGCCGCTGCTATTCGTCCCTCCTCTCATCCACTCCACCATGTCTCTAGGCAAATATGAAGATGAGCTCTCTGTCTCCGTCTTTCTCAGTGTCTCTCTCGGTGCTCCCCACTCCCTCCCTCTCTCTTCGCCAGACATTAAGTCCACCGTGATAAGGCTTCTTGTTAATTTATGATGGCCTCGACACCTGACTGCGGAATTACACCAACGGCTAAAAAACACAGAAAGCAAATGAGGGTGTAATGGCAGCGGAGTGGGGCCCTGGCCCTTAATTGAATTAAAAGACATAGGTAACAGAGAGAGAAAGAAGAGAGACACGTACAGGGTGACTGGACACAGAGGGGGAGGAGAAGGGAGTGACTTAAGAAATACGGAAAGGAGTGGAAAGGGCAGACGGCTAGGACAAAAAACATCAGAGAGAGACAACTCAAGCTTAACAATTAGAATAGACTCGCCTTGTGTGCCAAGTCCAGAAAGTTTGCTTAGCAACAGTGACATAGAGACATGAAAAGCATTTCAATTGCACTCTTGAAGAAGATTGATACATACTTTAGGAACGTTTTAACACACAAAGAGGACAGTAAAAGGCATGCAACCAAGCTACATTTGGGTTCGGGACAAAGGGTTGTGAAGGGATTGGTTCACATTTTTTCAGGTATAGCTTAATATACGTGTCACATATGTACGTACATCACAAAAATGCACTCACAGCGCACAAGTCAAATGAAAGCTTACATGAGGCTTCAGTAGTCTGAGTTCTCAAAATATAATTGGTGTCCGTCAGAGTTGTCTTTTTTAAGCAAAGTTCCCTTTCCAGGTGTCCTGCGGGGTCTCACTCCATCCACTCGATACTTTGTCACTGTTAGTGCCTGTAGTCCCGTTGGCTGCACTGAGAGTCTTCATGATGACAATGATGAAGAAAATGATTTGAGATTGAGCCTGACAACCCCGGAGGAAGGTAAGCCTGTAATGCACAAACACACACACACACATCCATACACCAAGCAACATATATATATATTTTTTTTTCTATCCCTTACCATAGCATTAATGTTTCACTGTTTCTACATCTGGACCCACATAAACAGAATGCCACTGTCTCCTCGGTGCTCTTTAGATTTTAGGAAGACAAGATATAGGGAGAAGTCATACTGGAATAAACAGAAACAGGGAAGGGAGAAAATAAAGAAGTTACACGGCTGGATAGGGCAGGTCGCAAAAAGATAAGAGAATGAAGTGCATAGAAATTGAGTCATAGGCAGATTGTAAAAAGTAACATGTTTCTCATCTGGGAGGTCATAGTGGGATGATTACATACATAAGGAAAGAAAAAGTGGAGGAAAGATATTTCTTCATATGTTGGTCGCCACATTAATCTGTGTTGCACTAACTGGCCTTGTTGGGGAGATAATGTGACGGCAGGGGTCAGTGCAGAGACGGCAAAAATCAATCTGAAGTAAAAGAAGAAAAAAAAACGATTACTGTATTGATTCTCACTGAGCGCAGAGTTAAGACACTGAACCATGTTAGGGAAAGTGAAGAAAAAGAACTTATTAATAACTGTTTCTCTAAAGAACTATATTTCAAACTCACAAAACCTCATGTAGAAACACGTCTCTGTCAGCACGGGAACATTTAGTTCACCTTCTTTATTAGTATCAAGGACCATCATGTCAAGTTTTCTTCTCCAGCTGATTTTTGAACTGTTATTCCAAACTGGGTCAATGTCAAGCATCATGTGAAATGAAATGAAGATTGAGCTAAGATTCATATATTGTAGAAGATATTAACATCAGATGCCACAGCTGTATAAATACCCTTTATAAAATTGTGATTCGCCATAGTGTATTTCATACGCTCCCTTCTGCTTCTATCAACCAGTATATGTGTGCTGATCGGCTCTTTCATAAACAAATATTACAATTTTCCTACAATTTCAGCTCCAGATGCCGTCTCTCCCCCGGCTGCAGACTCCTCCCCCTCGTCCCTCTATATAACCTGGGAACCTCCAACAAGGTAATACAAAGTACACACTCTCACCTACTCTTCTCAAAACCAAACCACTTCTTTTGTTAGTGAGCGTTATGTTGTTAAAGTGAAAGTTGTAAGTACACCAAAAATTCTTTGTCATTAGGCTTTCACTTATAGACAACTTTTGTATATTTCTGACATTCTACTCGAAGGAAATACAAAAGACAGCAGTAAATGATGACGTTTAAAAAGTATGTTGTAAAGGGTTAAAGGTGGGGTAGGTAATTTTGGAGAAACCAGCTTGAGTGCGCTAGAATTTGAAAATACACAACCGAAAAAAATCTGCCACTTCCTTACAGAGCCCCTCCTCCAACACAGACGAACGCGCACATGACCAATGAGGGCACGAGATAAGTTAGTGCACAGATGGAAGGCTGACAGGCAGCTAGGCCATCCAGTTATTTTAGCCGGGCCGGCTGATTGGTCGTGCTTTTTACAGCGCCACGGCTTCCACTGATGACATTTTTTTATGGATTTTTTGTCAAAGCACTTCAGATATTCATTGCTATCGGGATGTTAAGAGCATTCCATGGAACATAACAAAAAGTGTATCTCGAGCCGGTTTCTCAAACTTACCTACCCCACCTTTAAGTGTTTAAAAAGGAGTGCTTCTCCTTTCATATGGCACGTATATTATTTTAACGTTTATTAAAGATGCCTTAATAGAACACAATAGAGAGTTTAACATGAAAAAATAAGACGTTAAATATAACATAATGATATTATAATAATAGTAACAATATTTGTTCTAAAAACAGACCCAATGGAGTCATTACGGAGTACCTTCTCTATCACAACAGCCACATGGTCTACAGGGGGAAAGAACAACAACAAGACATCACTGGTAAAGAGGAGAGAGTGTGTGTGTGTGTGTGTGTGTGTGTGTGTGTGTGTGTGTGTGTGTGTGTGTGTGTGTGTGTGTGTGTGTGTGTGTGTGTGTGTGTGTGTGTGTGTGTGTGTCAGAGCGTAGATGTGACTGTGGGAGGATGGCGGCTCGGTGTGAAGAGAACGGGAAGAGCGAAGAAAAGAAAAATGGAGTGGGGGATTAGCATTTGAAAGAGGAAAGAGTATCCCAGTCCTTACCAAGGGAATAGCACTTTGAAAAAGAGCGCTAAACACTCACACACAGACACACACGCGTGAAAATGAAGCAGCGGAGAAACAAAGAACACTAAACATTAGCACACATGCATACACACAGTATGCTTTGAAAGCTTTCATTAAAGAGTCTTACAGAAGGTATGAAACACATGTCACTCCGCTGAGACTGGAGCGCTGCACCAGTTTTGAATAGACACACACACAATGTGACACAAAAACACACATAGGCATATACAAGACACACTCTGAGTGAAACGTATGCAGACTTAACGTGTGCAGGGATGTACGAGGACTCACAAACACACAAGAGTTATCCTGAATGGCATTTTATATGAGCAGAATAGATTACGACTCTTTTTGATTTTACATGCACACACACACTCAGCAAAACATCACACTGCCCAAAAGTGTATGTGTGTGTCTCTGTAAGTTAATGAATGCATGAGAGCATATATCATCCATGCTGGGTTAATAATGCCGAGTGTCTGATGTTCGCAGTGATTGGAAGGATTATGGACGTAGTAATTATACAGTATGTGCAAGAATAGATCGTGTTACAGAGAGGGAGATTGCCACAGTGAGACGGACAGATGGAGAAGAGTTGTGAGGCAAAGATGAACACTGAAAGAGAAACAATGATTAAGACACTGAGCTAAAAGTGGGTATACAGATGAATTCTTCTGTAAACGACAGACAGAATAAGGGGTTGATGGTCAATCTTCTCCATATATTTAGGTAACTTAGTTTATGATTTAGGTTTTTCAGCCTTAGACTTTACTGTGCCGTCATAATGTTTGAACATATTTGTATTCCTCTCTATATCTTGCTGATTTGGTGTATGTGTGGGTGTGTGTTTCAGGTCTCGGTGTGTATTCCACCCATGTCTTGGTACTGAGTGCATGCACTTCAGCGGGCTGCACCAACAGTTCCCAAGTTACAATGCTGACCTCTCAGCTTCCTCCAGGGCCGCTACATGCACCAACGCTCACCCTGCTTGACTCACGGACAATTCTGGTGGAGTAAGAACTCACACACACACACACACACACACACACACACACACACACACACACACACACACACACACACACACACACTCA
>NW_011369254.1:108697-155327 GCF_000735185.1 Notothenia coriiceps | reverse complement strand
TACAATGCTGACCTCTCAGCTTCCTCCAGGGCCGCTACATGCACCAACGCTCACCCTGCTTGACTCACGGACAATTCTGGTGGAGTAAGAACTCACACACACACACACACACACACACACACAGTATATCGCAGGGCTTATAAAGATGCATGCCACAACAGATGTTTAATTTACTGTATATGTACAAAAAAAAAAAAGCCAGGCATTTACTCACAAATGGAAGGGTAAAAGTCAGTTTGTCAGCATCACTGAAAAACTGTGGGAATGATGTAAAGGAATATTTTAGCTTTTCATTAGTAATTCACATGTTTTTTCTGTGTAAAACAAAGAGAGAGAGAGAGAGAGAGAGAGAGAGAGAGAGAGAGAGAGAGAGAGAGACGGACCCAGTGACCTTCTGCAGTTGTGTTTACCATGCAGAATATTCTTCTGCACTTGACCTTTCACCTCTAGAGGGAGGGGACAGAGGAAGATAGATCTCTGCACTTTTTCCATCATGTTCATGTGCAAATGTTCCTGTTTTGTGTGTGTGTGTGCGTATGAACTGTGGGAGTCAATCTGCGCGAAAGCCATTAGTGTCCTGACTGTCACTTACTGTGGGACTCACCGCAGGAGGGCACAGAGCCACTCATACGCACATCTTTCAGTGTAATATGCCAGTAAAGCTTAAATAATGCTTTCAATAGAGAAACAACACATTTTAAGCATTTTACCACTGATCAAACTTTCCTATCCAGCATTTTGTAAATTAGAAAGAAAATGTTTCTACAAAGATCATCATTTTTGAATGTGTAGCTATTAAAAACTACATATGAATGTTACATGAATGAGGCCTGCTGTACAAATTAAACCCTTGTCATTATCATTTCATTAAACCTCTAGTCTATAAACACATGAGACCTTAAATAAAAGAGCGGGTGTGATACACTGCTTACTGCAGAACATCATGGTATCATAGCCTAAGCCTTTGAATTGTGTTCAAGCTATATATTCACCAGGTGTGGGAAGGCCCAGTATTGCCTTGTTAGCACATTTGGCAATAGGCCGAGGATCAGAGATCATACCTCGTCAATATCTCTCATTGTGCCTGTGAGAAAAAGCTGATAAAGACAGAGATAAAGAGAGAACAACAAATCTGATGAGAGAGAAATGGAATAGGTAAAGAAGAGAGGCAGATAAATTGTGAGTTTTTTATTATGAGTCGGAGGGAAATGTGATACATTTTCAAAAGGAAAGTGAGATATAGAGTGTACACACACACACACAGGGGGAGGTGAGAGACTGTGAGAAAGGTTGAGGTAGGCAGCAGGATGCGAACAAAACAATATCAGCAGAATAATTCCCTGACCTCACCTGACACAAACACACCCATACACACACAAGCAGAAACAGCTGCAAATACCCCCCACTGTCAGACATGTACAGTCACAGATACATAGAACACCTGATGGGACACAGGCCATGTTTTAAGTCAGAGGTACAACAATTCTAACTAATCCTCTTAATTCTAGCTTAGTGTTTTGTTTTTTTTCCAGTTTTTTTCTTCCAGTCTTCAATACTTTAGTTTTAATAATTATTTGGTGGCTCCAATGTTTTTTTGTGGAATGTGCAATGTAGAGAGCAGCCGGACAGATGGGAGGAGGGAAGATGAGGAGGCAGGTTTTGACTTTAAAGATAGTGATGGAGATTTTGAACCTATTGCTTCTCAAGAACATGGTTTTCAATTTAAGGTGCTGAGAAAGGACCCGTCTGTTTCACAGTAATTTCACAATACACTTTCAAACCAATAATTGTATAAAAACCATTAACGCAATGAATTATGATACAGATTATTACAACTCCCCTTTGATTTCGTTTTTCAAACGTGGACATACATCACACTGCAAATCGACAGCATATCAATCTTATTTTAAATGTGATAGATTAGCCACAGTGGCTAATTGTGTGCTAACACACACTCATCAGTCATTCAAAAACTGGCTTTTAATGGGAGCAACCAAGAAAGGAATCCATCACTTTTTCAAATGGCCTCCCTCTGCTACCTACCAGGAGGTTTGGGTTACTCTCAGGAATTTGTAAGAGTTGCATAATTATTTATTTCAAAATATGTTAGTTCTCTTTAATTGAAGAACTATTTACTTGTGTCATTTTGAAAACTCTTAAGAAAATGATCGGACACTTAGATTTTGTAAAACTTGAGAAAACACTTTAAATTGTATTATCTACTAAACACTAAGATTATGTAAATCTAGGGATTTACAAATTGTATGTGTTTAAAAACAGTACTACAGCAGCTCTGTAGTTTAAAAAGTTAGGTTGAAGAGAAAGACACAACCGCTGATCTTTTAAAGACCTTATCATTTACCTCTTTTTATTATTTTATCATAGTTGAAAGATATCTTTAATATCAGCATCATCCCATTTATAATGACAGCGGTTATATGTAAATCATCAAGGCATATTCGGCTCTCACAATCCGAATATGCCTTTAGTTTAGTTCTGTGGTGGATACTGCCCTCTCTCCCATCATTTGTAATGGATAGTTTCTATTTTTAAATGCTGTCTCTTGTCCTCTCCCTCTCTGTTGGGGATGACCTTCCTGTTCTAAATATAGAAAAGGAGACACCTCTATCTGACGGAGGAAACTGCACAGTATAGGAAACCTTAGTTCTTTGTATTTCCATTCATTTACAGTAAGAAACTCAATGTTGAAACCACACGTGTGCACACACAGATACACAAACCACAATCTGCAGACTAGAATAAAAGGACTATCAACGAGGTCCAATGATTTTTCTGACACATTTGCTCTATCTAACATCTTTATTTTAATTAAGCTTTAACACAATGTTAAAGAAATATTAAATATTAAAGCTCTGAATCACATGGTTCAAAAAGGAGGAATTATGTATTCCTATATAACTACATGTGGGAATGTTTATAAAAGTCATTGTAATATTGCTAATTAAATATAGTAAACTGGCCCTGTGTATCAGAGTGCAGAATAATGCCAACCAAAATGTTCAATGTGTTTATAATATTTTCTAGAGATAAAACATATAGTTTGTTTTTCTAGAAATAAAACATATAGTTTGTTAAACGTTCTAATACAGTAGGATACTTTTACAGTTATGGTCTCTTTGGAGGAATGTTGTTGTTGAGAAGATGAAATTGTTCCAGCCTTGTTTGTAAATGAACCTGACACTTTGGCTTTAAGGTTAAAAAGTCAAATGACTTAGTTAGAAGAAATTGGGATATTAAAGTGTTTCCTGCAATGTGAACCTAATGCTGAACAACAATAAATATATCATCTCTTTTGATTCCTCTCTCCCTCTCCAGGTGGTCCCGTCCCTCTCAGGTAAACGGCGCTCTGGAGTTTTATTCCGTCTTCCTGTCACCTGACGGTTCAGAGCCTGTGCTCGTCTACAACAGCTCAGAACTTTTTGAAGACCACACCCTGCGCGACCTTACCCCTGGAACAGCTTACACCATCACACTCTCTGTGAGCCCCTTACTTTTTCATCTGTTTCATTTGAAAGGTGAAATTCATATATTAAAGCATTTGTGTGTGTGTGTGTGTGTATGTCAGGCCTGCACAGGAGGTGGATGTACGTTAAGCCCCCCCAGCCAGGCTCAGACTGAGGAGAGCACCCCAGAGAACGTTCCTGCTCCGCTGGTCACACCTCTGTCCCCACATGCACTCAACGTCAGCTGGACACCCCCTGAAACACCAAATGGTGAGAGGAAACCCACTAGATCAAGCACAAACAGAGAGAATTTAAAACAAATATATATAAATAAACATTTATCAGCATTAACATTCAGAACAATTAATTTTCTTTACTAAATACATCCAAAATCATATACATATGAACATGTTTTTATTATAAATTGAATCTAGATACAGACAAGTGATCTTAAACAGCTGAGAGATAAAACATGCAATAAAGGAGAAACATGTAACTGACTCATGATTAGGAAACTTAAAGCTCAGCTGTTAATCTAAATACACCGTGTCAGTATTTACAAGACCCCAGAAATGATAAGATAAAGAGACCTCTACCATTGCCAGTTATACCGTACGTGTGACATAGAAACAGGGGAACGTTTTGCTTTGAGTGAGGGGGAATCACATGGGTGTTCAAGATTGAGATAAAACAGTAAGACAACAAAAACAAACTGATAGATAAACCATAAAGAGAGAGAGAACAGGGACAGAAACAGAGACAGGGAGAGAACACACACATTTGAGGCTGAGACTAACGGAGAGCGGGAGTGAGAGGCCAGTGCTTCACCGAGCTCCTTTAAGTGGATGGAAAGTGCTCCCTTTTGACTGAATAGAGAACTGCAGGCTGGAAGCACATGGACTCACGGTGACTGCCTTCCTCCATCAGTGTTTTCTATTCTTCTGACCTCCATCTAATGCACTTGCATCCAGTTTTAATTCATTGCACAGACTTTGTCAGGATGTACTTGATGTACTGTACATTGGACGTGAATTTGAAATCTGACGAATGCTTTTGAACATCTAGATAAAAAAAAGTAAATATTTTCTGTGAGCAAATGTTTGAGTCTAAAGGGACTCAAAGTTACAATACATATTGATTATTAGAATTAATGATTTTCTTCATATTCACTTAAATCTCGTAATGTGTTTCATTAAAAAAGTGCTCAATTTCAAAATTAAAAAATATTTAAAATAGTCTTAACTAGCAAACATGTAATACTTCAGTGTGCCATGTCTCATGTGCTTACATTGTTAAAACAATCTATACGTTTTATGTATTTTGGAAAACATATGGTAAACAAATGTAGCTTTTAATAGTCTAGTATGCAATTGTTTATCTTTCCTGTAAACATTAATGAGGAAATGTGAGGAGAAAATGAAAGCAAAGCACTAAAAATCACAATTTAAAATCACTTTCGAAAGGCAATAAAACATGGGGACCCCTTATACCTTACTGGTTAAATCTGGACTCAGCAGTGGTTGACCTGCAAAGTTCCCAGTTGGATTCAGGCTGGGGCCGATGTTGCATTTCTCTCGGCCTCTTTTCCTGTCATCAATCTACTGTCGCTAATGAAGGTCCAACATTTCCAAAAATAACTTTAAAAAGGCCTTGAAACACATTAAAAGTCACAGATAAAGTATATACATGGCAGTACATATTACCAAAATGAATTAGAAGTACTTCAGTTCAATTCACCTAAAAATAATTTACAAATAATACAAATATGAATTAAAAAGGACTATATTAACACATGCAGAACGTGTGACCCTAATTGAGTGATGTGAACCAACTGAGGATATCAAACACCATTTCACAGTCTCTAACATACTGTACAACGCACCGCCACATATTATCAAATATTACTGCCATGCTCGTTAAAGTATACGTAATTCTATGATGCATGTGTGTGTAATGTGAATCGTGTGTGTTTTACGCTTAATGCCACATAAGTGCATTTCGCACCATAAACCATGTGATGTGTGTGCATATTAGCCTGGATAAATTACTTAAAGCTTTTCTCATCTGATGACAGAAATTTACAACAAGGAGACACTTAATCATGATTACCCGATTATCTCATGCTTAAAAAGCTTTAATTTTTGCTTAAAGGAGGGCTCAGCGCCGCTTTTTTTCATTCATTTACTCATTTTTTCACAAATGCGCAGCAACAATGACGATGATGATGGTGATGGGTTCCAGAAGAGTGAGATTCTGTCTCTCTCTCCCCCCTTCTCCCCAATTCCGCAGGGATTTGTGGGGGATAATCCTCTCGGGGATTAGGTCGGGGCAACACGCAGACAAAGAGGGGAAATAAGCCTGTTATGCATTCGCTGCTTCATTTCCCAACCTGTCTTTATTACAACCTATACTGATATGGGCTTATTCACACACACAAGCACACAGGCACGTCCGCACACATATACACGCACACACTCTCACACGCAGGTGATTGGCCACATTAAGAGCTCCCCAGATGTACCGGTAGTTGGCGTTCGTGGGGTTTTTGTGTCTTCATTTCCCTGATAGGTGTGTATATCTGTATTGAGCAATAATAAAACCCACACATGATTAAAGCAGAATAGACTCTTAGTTCTTAGCACTGATCTTTTGAGCCCCCTGTATGCATTTTTATTAAGGAAAAGCACATTTGGCACCGTGCTGTTTCATTTTTTTCATTAGGTGGATGTAATGTAATGTAATTATTGTGCCCGTGTATGTATGTGTGAGTTTCCATCTTAGTGTGTGTGTGTGTGTATCATTGTGTGCCTGTAGGGAGGGCTCACCTATTTGCACCCACATTTCAGTGTGCGTGTTCGCTCCAGTTCTACTGTCCTTTAGAGGGTCTTTATCCTCGTAACGCCTATGGTTACATTTGTCGTTTCATTGCTGTTTCCATCATTGGATCACTCTAGGACACATTGACTGGCAGGTCTGGAGCCCCTAAGTCAGTTTCAATTTGCATTGTAATCCAATGACCCAGACTGCATCCCAACATAGAAAAGCTCATTTCGCATATCCTGGACACAGTCCCAAAATGTACGAGTGACCAATGGCAACAGTGCGTGAATAAAAACAAATACATTCTAATAACAAATTGTGTACCAAACTTTAAGACATAGAGACAAAAGGTTGTCTTGTCAAGTATTTATTAAAAATAGATTAAAAAAATTGGGACATTTTCTTCAAATATTAACAAATGTTTTGTTTTATTGGTCGTTTTAATCCGGGTTATGGTGTTTACTGATGTGTTTCAGGGCAGGAAATGAATGCAACATAATGGTTATTTTTACAATGTGAAGAGAGAGATGCTCATGTAGAGTTAACTTATTTTGAGACAATAAACCCTAAAACCTATTGGCAGTCACCCAGTAACGCTCTAGTGGGAGTCGGGACGGGAGAAAGGTTTGTCATTTTATGTTTGATTCCATATATTTTATTTTTATAATCAGACATCTTCTTTTGACAGGCATTATAACCAGTTATGGTCTCTGGCGGGATGGACGGCTCATTCTGAACTCCAGTTCCTCCCAGAGGTTCTTGGTGGTGGAGGGCCTCTCTCCGTGGAGCCGACACGTCCTCCGGCTGCAGGCCTGCACAGCGCGGGGCTGTGGCAAGGGGCCGATGGTCAGTAAACTTCTTTAAAGTAAACACTTATTCATTCATTTGATAAACTGTTAGATACTTTGTGATAGATTTGAAGATAGGTATGCTTTAAAAGCCATTGCTGTGGCTTTTCTGCATAATAACCTTTGAGTAATCCGGAAGTGTTGGTAACAATCCTTAACATTTGTGAAAAAGCTCTTATTTTATTCTTAATTTTGGAGCTCACTTTTCAGTGTCTTGCTGCATAGTATTTGAACTGTAGTTGTTGCTATTTAAAACACACGTAAAACTGTACTTCTCGATTTCACATTTTCCTTGAAACCCAGCAGCTTTCACAGCATTTGGAGCAGCAACAGTTAAAGCTCCATTAAATCCTCTATTGGCTGAATCATATAATAACTACTGGTGAAAAAACCCAGCCAAAACTGATATTTTTATGATGCATATTATCCCTGTAACTAGCCAACACACACAAACATGGGCAGACATATGGGAATGCCGACTCAGGCATTTACCAAAGTGTCTGTGTGTTGTGTGTCTGTGTGTCTGTGTGTGTGCGCGTGTGTGTCACTGAGCGTCATAAAGGTGATCGATTCTCCCGGCTCAATAACGAGGTTGGCGTGGCGGCGGTGACATTTGGTAGCAAATGCCACTCCAGGCTCAACGATGTCTCTGACGACAGGCCATATTTTGGGGCATTTTTCCAATACGGACGCCATATTTAGTCAAACATTAGTAGAACAGCTGACACCATAGAACAGGGGGACAGGAGGATGGGAAGGGGAGGGGTAAGAGCAGGATAAAGGGAGAAAAGGAGAGGAAAGAAGTCAAGGGAAGGAGGGAGTTTAGGGATAACAAAGTGAAACGATGAGGAGAAAATGGTCAGTGCAAAGTAAGAAGATGAGGTGAAAGGAGACGATACAGAGAGCAGCAGAGGAGGGGATAACAAGAAGAAATGAGTCTGAAGAATCGATTGTTGAGACCGTTGAAAAAAAAGAGGAGCAGTGTGGATTGAGAGAAAAGATAATATGATTGTGGCACGAGAAAAAGAAGAAAGGAGGATTACAAAAAGTGCTTAAAATACTACAAACAGTAGTAATGTGGGCCAGATGTGATGTGATGACCCATATCGAATAGGGACAGATTCCATATAGAAGTTATGATGAGGTTAAATACTGTGTATAGTTCATACTGTAGATGCACTTGCTACAAGTCTGCTTTTGTGCTTATGGAACTACGTTTATATCTTTATTCCCTTTAAATCAGGTGGAGATACGTACATTACAGACAGCCCCAGAAGGCCCCATACTGCTTGAACTGACCAATCAGAGCTCTCGATCACTCCGAGCCCGCTGGACAGCCCCACCTAGACCGAATGGGAACCTCAGCTACAAACTGTTCTACAAAAGCAAAGGTAACGTATACAGCCATGCTCTCATTCTCTAAATCACATACAGTACATATTTACCAGGCGACAGATATTCAGAGTAATATTCTGCATTTTCAAATGTGACTGCATTTATCACACATTTGCTATTTACAACACAAATGTAGATTATGCCTTTTTTAGGAAAGCCTCAATTGTTCATTAAACCCACTGCATTTTCTGTGTGGCTGCACTTAAATTCTAGCCATACATTATACACATTGCTGTTGAGCTTTCCTCTAAAGAATTACAACTTTAATCGTATTATTTGAAGGAAATTGCTGCATTCACTGTGGTTAAAATCCTCAAAGTGTTCTGGTAGTTGTATAACCTGTTGGGCATGACTGCTTGTTGCCCCTTCTCCTTTGCCCACGTGGTCAGCTGCAGGGTCTTCAGGAACCGCCATTCCTCCATGTTTCAAACATCTCCTGGTGGTGGAATATCGATATACCTGCAACCTCCAAAATTACTCAAAAGCTGCTCTCTCCGCCTCCTCTGCCATTTCCTTTGTCTCCTTCATCTTTCCCCCTAGCACCCTTGCATCCCTCCTCAGCTGTTTGTCTTTCAGCCTCAGGATCTAACCTCCAGTGGGAAGATGGTGCTCCATCCAGCGTCTCTGCACTTCCATAAACACTCCTCACCAACAATGCCGACTTAGAGTGAAAGTCAGACATGAAATGGGAAAGTGAAGGAAAGAGTAATAAAACCAGAGTGCTGTAGAAAAGACATGTTTACTTCTTATTGACAGTGACTTGAGGGTAGAGTTGATATAAGATCCAAGAGCAAAGCAGTGGTATGAAGATGGAAGGAAGATCATATTGGTATACAGAGAGAGGAGAGATGAGAAGCTTCCATAGATGTATTAAAAAAGACTTGCAATAAAAACAATACCTGAAGAACAACAAATCAGCGGACGAGACTAACAAAACAAAAAAAATGAGACATGGAAAGAAAGGGGGGAGAAGAAAATTGAACAATATGAGAACAGGAGTATGGGGAAAACAGCAGAACACACAATCATCCATTAACTCACACATATTCACCAGGTCTCTCTCTCCTCTCAGACACACACACACACACACACACACACACACACACACACACACACACACACACACACACACACACACACACACACACACACACACACACACACACACACACACATTCAGGGACTTTGATCTGCTCCTCACAGAGGAAGAGTCAGATTGAAATGAGTGGAGAGAAGGATAGAAGAGGTGTGGAAGAAAAAAGATGGTGTTTCGCTCTAGTTACCCACAACCCCTTGATTTTCTGATACACACTGCCTTCATCAGTTCACACAAAACTGATATGCAAGTGTGTGTGTGTGTGTCCATCTAAATATATTGGATAGGCTTACGTATTGTAATTTTCAGATCTTTCTGCTTTGGCTATCCTTGCATAACCTCAATATGGAGACCCCTCTCTTTTGATCACTCTCAGTTAATCTCAGTCAGTATTCCCCTCTCTTGAACTCTCACACATTCTCCTCCCTTTTTCCTGTGTTGTTGAATGTATCATTTATGAATCACCCTTTTTACTGGTAATGACTGTAATCAATAAATGTGCCATGAAAACATTTAAATGTGCCAGAGATTAACGACTCAATAGATACAAATACTGTGTTTGGACTAAGACCTTACATGTCTTTCTTTTTGTGACTGGGTTTCTCTTAGATGGTGATGGTGTGGTGGATGGGAGCACAGTGGCTGGCAGCTGGTTGTCTGTGACTGATCTACAGCCGTACACTAACTACAGCTTCTGGATCCGAGGTTGTAACACACAGGGTTGTGTTGAGAGCCTGCCACTCAATGTTACTACAACCCCAGCAGGTAGAAATGCCAACACTCAACCACTACATTAAAGGTGAACAGCACCTGACTACACCTTACATACTGGATCTCTGTACGCAGACTTTTGGTCAGAATCATACTTAGAAAATGGTTTAATAGTGAGATTATGGCCTCCAATTTAAGGCCTTTTGTCATCCATCTAATTGTGTATGATCTGATTTAAATAGCTGTACTGTAGCTTTGTTTCTAACTCTACAGACAAACCATAAACCATTGTCACATGTTTATCTTATTAATCTAAATTTGATTGCTGTTGTTACGACCTGGAAAGATTAGTTTTATATCTTTGCTATGCAGCAAAAGACAAATGTATTCAATGAGTAGCGGTGGCAAACACAATCACACACTCCCACACACATTGACACAGTGACTTTAGTTAATGATCCGGACACATATTTTAGAATTACATCGTGTGTGTGTGTCTGTGTGCGTTTGTAATTGTGTAGAATATAGGCTGATTTCGCATACTGATAAATGTCAAAGCTGATCAGAGCATTCTGGAGATATGGTAAGCAGACAGCAACACACACACACACCTATAGACACACATTTGATCAGTTAAGCTTATGTTATCAACAGTGTTGAATACACACTCATGTCTCAGTCAACAAAAGACAGACTTCGGAAAGTTCTACTGTTCAAGTTCAAAACAAAGGCATAAGAAAGTATAAATTTTAAATACCAGACGTTTCCTCTCTTTCAATCTCTCTTTCTACCTCTGTGCCTCTGGCATCTCTTTAGACTTCTTTAAGGCAAACTGTCTTGATGCGTCCTTGTTCTATGAAAGAACAGAGAGAAGATAGTGGAGCAAGAGACAGAAGAGCAGAGGAGGAGGAGAGCAGAGAGAGAGAGAGAAGTGAACATAAAAGTGCATAGTTTAAAACGATTAGTGACACCTCTGATATTGTACCTGCTAACACCGCATGAGAGAGACACAGGCTCACCAACTGTGTGTGTCTTTGTGATGTATGTGTTTTGTTCGCGCGTGTGTATGTGTGCGCGCCTGTGTGTCAGTGAGGAAGGAATCAACGCGTGTTTCAAGAATTACACACACGCTCAGGGAATGACAATTTAGCTGATCTGAGCAGCTTGGTTCCATTACATGTTTTTAAAGCAAGGATAGATGCTATCCAATCGGAAACTATTGGTATCTGTAAATGCTACTAGCTATACAAACTGTAGTCAATGTAAATATGCCATATGATGTCCTCTTTGTTTTTCTGTCATGTTTGTATTCATGTTGGAACCTACTTGCAGCAGGTCACCATTGAAAAAGAGGTCAATGATCTCAATGGGTTTTCACCTGAATAAATAAAGGTTTTGAATTGAATTGAATTGATCTACGAAAGGGTCTTATTATAAAAAGGTAGAAACTGGAAAATGGGCTTTTAATAATTTATTTTAAACTATACATCTATCTTATTGATACAATGATGTATGAAATCCTGTTAGAGCTGTACAATTATATATATTAATCAGATCCTATACTCATAAATAATAAAAAATCATCAATCAGTATGAATGCTCAAATATTTCTACTGTTTTAGATCTACTTGTTGCTTAGTGACTCTGGCACTTTAAAGGAGTACAGTCAATCTATGTTATATATCATATATTACACTGTGGAACAACTGAGAGTAAACAAAGACAGAACTTACTTATAAACCCCAAAATAATGGACAATGCAGGCAATAAATGAAGCCTAGTCTTGCGCCACTTTTGTTTCTATGTTTCTGTTTCCAAAGCTATAATTCTCTGAACAGATTGATGGGTCAATAACTCTTTAAACCCAACAACTCACACACAAATATACACAAATGCATCTGTTGAATGTGGGCCTTTTTAACAAAAACAAAAATGCACAAAGACTGACTGAGAGACACACATGCACACAAACACACTTTGTTGGAAAATAGGGTGCTTGTGTCATGTTTTTATTTAAAAGTGTGTTTCTGTGTATACACTTAGATGCTCAATGTGATTTAAGTTGGTGAACCACTACTAATATCATATGGAACACTTGTTCAAAGAGCATTGTGAGGCTGAATCCACATGCTTGATGCGTGTGTCTTCAGAGTAAGATGTCTTCAGCAATCAGTCTTGTTGTAGTGGAAGGAAAGTGTGTGTTTGATTGAAGGGTCACTTTATACATCGGAGGGCCTACTCTTATTTCCCACGGTCAACACTACAGCCACTCTCATTTTCTCCTTCTATTTGTTGTCCTTATCTCTTTCTTTTTCTGTCTTTTCTCACATCTTCTCTGTCTCTGATAAGAGCATGGATATCGTACTGAATCAGGATGTTTTTACGGATTTTCCAACACTAGCACTTTGCTATCAGTGTCAGCTGGAAAAGAGGGGCACTGTTGAGAGAGCGGGGTCAAACAGCTGTGTGTGTTTGTGAGTGTGTGTGTATATCTGAGGGAGTAGAAAAGAGAGTGAGACATGTTGAAGTGGTTGTGTACGCCTAAATCTGGCT
This sequence comes from Notothenia coriiceps, assembly GCF_000735185.1. Taxonomy (NCBI): domain Eukaryota; kingdom Metazoa; phylum Chordata; class Actinopteri; order Perciformes; family Nototheniidae; genus Notothenia; species Notothenia coriiceps. The sequence goes on along the minus strand of NW_011369254.1, from coordinate 142,440 downwards.
GCTCTTCGTGGCACTTTAAGCTTCCTTTAGTTTAGAGTGACTTTTATTTTATTTTGCGGTTGTTTGTTTGGCATCGCTTCTTTCCATTTTCGATAAAAGCAGAGAGATTTATAGATGGAGAGCAGGTAGGACGCAGATGATCAATGAGAAGTATGTCAATGTAACAGTGGTACCTTCTATAATCTACATTCCTTGGGATTTGTTGTATACTTCAGCGGTTCTCATTCAATCTCTCCATCCCCCTTTCATTTTCCTCCGTCCCTTCTTCATTACCTGTTCTTCTTTGTTTCCTTCACAATCCCGTCTCTCTTTCTCTTAAAGCCCCAGATGGGTTGTCGCCTCCGAGTTTGACCCATGCAACTAGTTCCAGCCTGAATGTTTCCTGGTCCGCTCCTGCCCACTCCAACGCACCGGGCCCACTCCGTTACAGCCTGCAAATGAGGACATCCCCTCAGAGGCCTGGTGTAAGGTGAGAGAGAGATTAAGATGTATTTAGACGCCAAACAAGTGGATACATTTGGACACAGTTGTCCACAGCACATGCCAGTGGTGTGAGACAGAGGCATGCAATAATAAATGGCACTAAGAGAATGACAGACACATACAGCACTCTAAGATATGTATCGCATATATACGCACCTTAAAAAATGTGTACACACTCATATGCATACACATGTACATATAAAGGGCTACATTATACAGCACATCTGAATATGTCACATCAACATGACAGACCATCAGAAACACAGGGAGGAATTGAGCACGAGACATGGGGGGTAGAGTCAAAAAGACACAAGAAAATCAAAGAGCAGGGCAGAGAGAGGTAGAGAGAGGTAGAGAAAATGTGATAGAATAAAAAGAGAGAGCGGGTGTGCATCTGATATGTATTCATTACATGCTTCCTGACAACAAATTGCAATTTAATCCAAGAAGAGGAGGCTCTCATTCTGTGGTAATAAATAAATGACTAGCTACATGTATTATATATCAGACAGCCATGCCCTCCTCCTCCTCTGCTATGGAAATCTCATTGTTCCCTGATTTATTCATTCATTCATCCCTTCTATCCATCTGATGCTAAATGGTCAACGGTCCCTCATTTATGACAATATTCTTTTATTTTGTCCCAGATTCCTTTGTAGGGTTATAGATAAGGGTTCAGGTATTAATATAATAAAAGCTGTACAAATACTTGACATGTTTCCAATTAAATCACTGTTAAGTTACCTTATGAAACTTGTCCATTGACACTTTGATAACATTACATCTGAAGTACAATTCATTTAGAAATACATATTAGAGCACACCAAACAGAAACAACATATGTGGAAAGTGATATGATTGATGATCTTTAACACTTTCAGAAAAAAAAAACTGCGATATAGAGTTACCACAAAATCTTCGGTAAAAAAACGTTTGATAATGAATATAAATGAACCGCTTTATTTTTCATATCTGTGCTATATTTATTTACTACCTTTGCATCGCGGACCAAAATTCCTTCACAATCCACCATTAAAGGGTCACTGCATGTACACTATGATTCGCTAGAACCAAAAAAAAAGGGTTTCTCCATGTTATCAGCAAAAGTACAGGTCTGTTCTATATTTTAATGTTGTCTAACACAAACATGCAGTGTTAAATGTCTGGCTAGCAAATGTCATTGTAACCATGAACTGTAGAAATTAGCTGACCAACACATCCTGGGGAGCTGTCCAGCGCTGAACCTCCATAATTAGGGATTCAAGAGCAAAAACAAGACATGGGGGTTAAAGTTTAAATATAAATGTAGAAATGAAGACAGTAACAAATATTTGTGCTCAGGACAAAGGGTATCCATAGCAATGGTAAACTACACTTTGCTAAGTAGTGGTGAAAATGTGTTTTCAATAACATTTTTGTCATCACAGTGTCAAGTCTTGCTAGGGATTTACCCCAACTGCTTGGATTCACATGCAAAGATAAACCCTTTTCTTGACAGTAATAATACAAATGATTGATTGACTAATTAATTGAGACGTGTTTTTCAGCAAATGTATGTTTCTCTCCTTTGACTCTTAGGCTTGTGGAAAACGCAACCGACACCTTTTCCTACCATGTAGAGGGCCTCTCACCGTTCACCCAGTACGTGTTCAGAGTGGTGGTCTCACACACTCATGGGCAGACAGTCGGCCCCTGGGCCACCCTGCGCACCGCGGAGGACAGTAAGTAGACTTACAGACACAAGTGCACACAAGAAAAACATTATTCTTAGAGGCATGCATTTGTTTCAATGCACACATGCTCAAGAAACATTTTAAATAACTATAAAAAATAGGAACTAACTTGTTGGTGGTCATATAAACACTCAGCACTGCTGTTATATAGAGTACCTGTTGCCATTTCACAATGAATTGTGCGGCCTGGGTGCTTGTGTCAGCCAAGTGACTGGATGGCAGGTGGCTGGCAACAGCTGGTTATTAGTTGGCCTCTGCCGTCAGTTGACTGTTTGTGTGCTGAGTCAAAGTTAAAGTCCGGGTTTTCCAACAGATCTCCTGATTTTAGGTGATGATCTGAACAATAGGCTTTCACATTAAACATATGGCCTTGGAAAAGCAGAGCCTCTGCCCATCTTTTATTCTCTGAAAGTCTCCAGGGTTTCATTTCATAAAAGTGTATTACTTCCTTGCTGTTGGTGGAGGTGGTCAATCAATTAGAGAAAATTAGGAAGAAAGACAGAGACCGAACTTATTAAAAATGAAATTTAGGGACAAGCAAGTTAGAGTGAAACACGCTGACAGTGAGATTTGCATACTCTAAGGTGTGTGTCTGTGTGTGAGTGACCTAGCCAGTGTCATTGTGGGCTAATTGCTGTAATAGAATCATATTAGCCACTGGAACAGCCTCCTCAGTGCAAAGTTATAAATTAATTAGTACCACGCTATTATCACATACATTATCATTAAGCAGCTGAGATTTGCATACATAGGATACATGTGCATGTATACACACATAAATGTGTATGTTCACATGTATGCGCGGTGTATGCTATGCATAAACACATTCACATGGACACAACACCGATGCATGCACACACAAATGCAGTAACACAATTGCAGATATTTAGGATACGTTAAATGATAGCCCTATGCTTTTCTCATTGCTATTCAGAATTGATTTCTCTGCAGCAAACACGCACAGAGATACACACACATACACACTCCTTCTCAAACATACTGAGCTTTTGTAACACATTCGTTCATGTTTTTAACCATCATAGATAAGTTGGGCAGTTGTGTTCGCTTGTGAGTTTTCATGCGAGACTGAGAGGTGCGTGAATCTACATCCCTCTCTCAGTGTGTGTGTGTGTGTGTGTGTGTGTGTGTGTGTGTGTGTGTGTGTGTGGACAGTAATAGATGTGTCCATTCGGTCACACTGTGCCCCATCGTTCAAACCTCCATCCCTCTCTCTGCCTCTCTCAGGCCCCCTCACACACACACATACACAGACACACTGAGAACATGTGTCATACAAACACACCGCCTTGTCGTCCGTATCAATCACACACCTCCTCATGCTCACAAGCAATAACACATAATCATGAAGTTTCATGCAGACAAGGCTCATCACTAAAGCACGTACACAGCCTCTGAGGCTGAGACAGTTTAAATTGTACAGAAAAAGAAAAAAAACATACGAACACTTTATCTTTTATGCTGCCGACTTCCATCTCTGTTTATATGGAATAGAAGTTTAAACAAATCTACAAAATAAGACTTAACCGCGCATCTATAAGCATAATCTGTTTCTGGTTCTGATAAATCAATCATTTTAATAGACGTAGAGTATATAATACTACATGTGTCTTTTTATGATTATGATTATTTATTTTTACATAATAAGAGAATACATGATAGGCGCGGAAGCTTTTAATCAGAAGGGATTTAAAACCATGACAGGAAAAAGCTAAGTGCAGCCCGATTGGGTTTTGCATTGATGTGTAATTTGTCGCCATAAACCCACCCTCTCTTCATCGTGGCAGTGAGAGGAAAGGAACGGATGCATTCCTCTCCTAATCTTCTCTCCCACATGCTTGAAAAATATTAACTGTAGAAAGCATTTTATTCTTTTTATTCAGTATAATAGCATTTATCGTTGGACCACCAAAAACATGCATTAATTCAAGTTACATGTAAGGTAGATATATATGCATTTTTGGAATTGTCCCCTTTTGGAGTTCCCATAAACCTGATCTGTTGTAGTTGTAAGATGTCCACTTTGTTACTAAACTGTTAATAATATATGGTTTGTTGACGTGGACCCTTGTTAACAATATGGATTTGAATATATGTTCACCTCGTTAATTTGATCCCTTCTCGCTTTTATGGATGTTTTGATTTTTTTTGTATTTCCTATGTCTCTCTACTTTTGTCTTACCTCTTCCTTTTTCCTTCTTCCGCCAACTCTTTGTGCTCAAACATGAAAGACAGGTTTTAGCTCTTGTATTTGACGGACCAGCCCTTAAGAATTTACAAGTGATAGAAGTGATGAGAGATCGAGGAGAGAATATAGAAAAAAACAATATAAGAAATGGAGAGAAAAAATGGTCTGAAAAGAGAAATGGAGGGGGCAACAAGGTAAAATGAGGAATTGTGGAAAAGACAGGAAGAGAAGAAAAGAAAAAGGCTAATGACAGAACAGAGAAAGAGGGAGACCCACGCTTCCTCCTTTCCTTTTTATCATTCCATTAAAGTTTTATATCCATCTTTTTAATGTAATTTGGTCCCTATGAATTCCTGCTGCTGCAGAACAGACAGACGGCTCCTGTGAACATAAACTCTAGCCGTGTTGGACAGCTCCCTTTGCTCTGTCTACTCCCATGTTCACACAGGCCCAGTGATCTAAGAATGTGTGTGTGTGTGTGTGTGTGTGTGTGTGTGTGTGTGTGTGTGTGTGTGTGTGTGTGTGTGTGTGTGTGTGTGTGTGTGTGTGTGTGTCTTGTGTTATGGGAGTATGAATAAAGCACAATTTTGACAAAATGATCTTAGCCAATCAGTCTAGAAAGAAAGAATGTGTGTGTGTGTGTGCGCGAGAGAGAGAGAACATTAAAGAAGCACTGTTTTACTTCATTTAATTTAATGCAGAAAGTGTGAGAAAGAAGACGTGTGAAAGAGGAAAAAAAAGAAATTATTGAGTAATGACAGGACACAAAGAGTTCCTTTTATTTAATGATTGAGTGACTGCATTAATAAAATAGTAATAATCCCACCTTTTCTCCCAGAATTCAGTTAGTGTTCCCAATTAAATCTGGAAGTAATGTTAACACAATCCCATTGCTATTTTGCATATCAAGAGATAACTTGAATATTTGAAGTACAGTTTTATATTCTCATTGAATGTACCTATATTTGCACATTGCTCTTTTAAATATACTGTAAGAACCAAAATAAACATGTCTGTTAATTCCCCACCAGTCACATATCTTCCGTAATATTTTGAGAATGTCTTTACTCAGGTTCCCTTATAAATCTAATCCACACCAACATATTTCCACATTTTATTTTGAAAGCCATATAATACTGTGAACTTTATCTTTTCTTTCTGGAGTACATAAATACATCAGAAGGTTATCTGGAATTAAGTAAATCACTCAAAGTAGTCAGTGTCTGAGAAGGGTATTGAATATTTTTGAGTGATTGATGTTTCAGGTATTGTGATGTTCGTAGTTACTTAAAGGCTAATGTACTTCTCATATGTACTCACGATGTTATGGATACAAATCAAGCTCATGACCTTGGTCATGCATCATCCTCTTTCTGAATGCCTCTTCAGCGTCTCCTAAAGCAGCCATGATATTAAATAATCTGCAGAAAAAGTAAAGATATGAAATGCAATGTAAATTCCCGCCGTATTACTTGTCACGTTTTGACACCGCGTCGTAAGCATCTTGATTACACTAAAGCTCAGCGTTTGTCCTCATTATGACTCTGAGGAGCCTCGACTCACCTTCAAAATCCCAGTCACCCACATACACACATGCACACACAGGGCCCTGTGCGGGGCTAAAAATAATACCCTTCCTTTTCCCGTCACATGGATACTCACAGATGTACACACTTACATCTAAACAGGCTCTTACATACAAACATAAGCACACCAATATGTACAAAAAGCTACGTAACATGCAGACACACACACACACACACACACACACACACACACACACACACACACACACACACACACACACACACACACACACACCCATGGACACACACTCCTTCCTCCCTCCCCCTCTCCCAGCCCTTGTCAGTTGATTGTGTTATTACTATGCTAACCAAATCCTTATAAATGTGATTTAAGGCTTGGCGGCCCCGCACTCCTGTTTTAGCCTTCTGCTACTGTGTTTTACTGGAGAGAGGAGGAGTAACAGTGGGAGGTGTGGAGGGAGGAAAATGGGAGAGGGTAAGGAAGAGATAAAGGCATAAGGAATGAAGACAAAACACAAAGGGGGGAGAGAATAAGTCAGTGGGAGACAATGGAAAAGAAGAGGAACTGGAAAAGGGAGGATGAGTTGAGCGGGACAGAGAGGAAGAGGGAAAAGGAGTTAAGGAGTCAGGAAACCATAGAGAGAGAGCGGTTGCTACGCATTCCCTAAACACTCGTTCCCTTCTATCCAGAGAGCAGTAAAGCGTCAGTAAAATAAAAAAAAGGGGAAAAGCATCACCTGCATCTTAAATGAAAATTTCAATTGAAAAACTTAACAGCCCTTCAAATTGCAGAATTTTACACGCGCCAGTAAAGCCTAAATAACACTCAACACTTAGATGGAGAGGGGGAGGGGAGGAGAGCAGGAACGAGGGAGGAATCGAGGGGTGACAACAGCGGTTATTTTGGGTGGTTGACGGGGGCTGGATGAAGGTGACTTGATTATGTTTCTGCAATTTAGGATTTTCCTCCGCGATCTTCTTTTTTTGGATCTCTTAGCTGTGTGTTTTTACGTCTGTTGGAAGAGACATACTCTGATCAGACAGACACAAGGAAATAAAGTTAGATAAACATTAGGAAGCTGAATTTCTAATTAATTTGACAAACACGTAAAAAGAATCCTCGGCCGTCGCAAAGCGGGCAGAAAGCAGTGAGGCGCGCAGACAGGCCGGCAGATAGGCACATGGACAGACGGGGAGACGGGCTCCTTGGTTATTCGTGGGGTTCAGTGGACCTTTGGTGGTAATTGAATCAGTGTGAGTGCTGAGTAGAGCTAGCATAAAAACCTGTTAACCCAAAAGGTCAACTCTCTGCATTGTTTATTTAGCAGGGAGACCAGAAAGGGAGAGAGCGAAAGAAGGAAAGAGACCGCCACACAAAGCACGAGTAACAGAGAGAGACAGGAGAAAATGAAAGAGGTGGTGGGGGAAAGGGAAGGGTCAGAGAAAGGAAGAGAAGAAGGAAAAGACAGACAGGTGGAGAGATGTAGATAGATAGAAAGAAAGATGGGTTGTTGGTTGGACTCTTTGTGATCTGTAAAATCAGCCAAGCTTCACATCCTCATTTTTATACTGCTGTTTATTTGTGTGGGAGATAGGAAAATGTGAATGTGCAATGAACAATGTGTGTGTGTTTGTGAGTGGCTGACCCGCTGGGATTTTAATGTACAGTATCTTTTAATATTTATGTAATTTTTATAATTTTTGTATCTTTAATATTTTTGTATGCATGCTTCTTAGTTTACATTAAGCCGTTGTTGGCTCTTTTCTGCTGTAACAATGTACATGTCCCCTCTGTGGGACTAATAAAGGTATTCTGATTCTCTGATTCAGATTTTCTTTTGATTTGCTTCTCTTTGTGTCTGACTCAATAGTTAGCTAGTGTTAGTTTTAGCACACATGGTCAAACTACATAACAGTCTTTTGTTACATAGCCTTAGTGATCAGTTAAAAGACAGTGGCTTTTTCAATCATGAGGATCCATCTGTAAATCCACCAACAACATTTTCAGAAAGATTTCAACTTTGAAAAAAGTTTTCCTGCTTTCTTTAGTTTTTGAACATTTTAAAACAGCTTAATATACCAGTAAACTTAGACTATTTAAAAGCAGATACATTTAAAACTTTTAGGAGTGGATCATCTGGTCCAAAAACGGAATGTTAGTTGGCCTCTAAGGCTGTATGAAGTACGGCCTTTCAGTTTGTAGTTGCAAAATACACCCATTCTTACACAACCGCTGTATGTGCACGCTAGTGACATACACATTCACATCCTCGCACACTTTATCTCTCACACAATCATTCATGCATACTCTCAACCGCTCGTCTTGTTTCACCCTCTCTATGTCTCTCTCTTACACACACACACACACACACACACACACACACACACACACACACACACACACACACACACACACACACACACACACACACACACACACACACACACGCACCGCCATCTGGGAAAGCCGTTAGCGGTTAGCGGTAGCACTTAGCGACGCAGCACGCTCCCTCAGTCCGCTCAGTCACCTTGATCTGCTTGCCCTTCACACAGCACCATTACTGCTATACTGCATCACTGTGGGTGTGGGCATGTGAGTGTGTGTGTGTCAGGAAGAGTGTGTGTCTACGTATACCGACATGCATCTGTGTGTGTCCATTATAGAGCAGTACAGTGGGATGTAAATGCCGGGGGAGGAGGGGGAAAGGGGCATTACCTTCAAATGAGGTACCGTGGAGTGAAATATCACTCACTGACTAGTCTTGTGTAGGTTCTTATCCGTGCATGGACATGTAGAAATCGTATGACTATGTGTGTGTTCCTTTGGGCTTCTGATGTACATCTATGTTGGTCTTGACTCTTACTTATAGTGAGGATCACTTCAGCTTCTGAACATAATAATTTAAGGCACAGCTGTGTTTCTGCTGAACAATGTCTTGTTATACATTTGCAACCAATTTTTGTTTCCTGAGTTAAGCAATTGCCATAAGTTCTTCTCAAAATCTAAAATTATTCCATCGAACTTAAAAAGTATATGACTGACCTGCACATCACCTCCGGAATCCTCTGCTGGAGGATGCACAGACTCACATTCAAACAGTCACGGGTAAAGCATAAATCCATAAATACAATCTTGGTTTGCTCAGGGGTAGAAATTGAGAGCGAAAGAGTTTTCTTGTTAATCCCTTGGATAGGGATGGCAAAATCACTCTTTGTCCTTCTGATGTCATTCTTGATGTTACTTGTCAAATAATGCTTTAGAATAAATCCCCCTTCAATTTTTTCTCTCAATCTCTTATTAGCACACACAAAGAATATATTTATCGCCTGTCTTTTTTTCTATTCGTTATGGCGTCCCTTTATCCATTTATTTTTCTTTGCCTCCTAGGTCCAGGACCGGTGGACCCTCCAGCTGTTTCTGAGCTTCATCCCCGAAGTGTAATAGTAACCTGGGTTCCTCCCTCCCAACCAAATGGCATGATCACCAATTACACCTTGTACCTCTACCCGAGCTTCATCTCTTCTTTAGATTTCAAACCCAGCTCAGTCTCCAGCACCAGCACGACCCTCAGCTCCACATCAGGTCTTAACCAGAGCCTATTGCCCAGCACTGAGGCTCCACATCTCAACTCAAGTCATGACATAATTTCAACATCTGTTCCTACAACCCCAGACTCAAGACCTGTCTCCATGTCCACCATCAACACAGGCAGTAATAACAGCTCAAGCACCATCCAAGGCACAAGAACAAAACTGATCCCTAACCCTTTCTCTAGCATGAGGCCTGGTATCACAGAGGAAAACCCAATCGAGTCCACTGGTGTAAGCAATACAAGCCAAGGCCCAACTTTCATCTCCTTCCACCCAATTCAACCCAATACAGCCACTGAAAACCAAAGCTCCAGTGTTTCACTCTCACACCCTGAACCCAATGCCACCAGCTCTGAAAATATTCTAAAAAAAGACTCATTCCAAAGCCCTATTTCCAGTTTATATAGTGCAGGATCAGATTCAAGTTCATCCCGTCTGTCAGTCATTGTTCCCGGGAACACCACCAGCTACATTTTCCTCGACCTGCTGCCATACCAGACCTACCGCCTCCAGGTACAATACATAAGAAATATACAAAGGTAGAACACGATAGGAGATGAACAGTGTAATATATTTAACATTAGATTATGCAATTGTGAAAAAAACATTTAAATACAATGATAATGTTAAAATGAAACACATGTCAGTCTGTATTCGTCTCTTATTATGCTATGGTGAATTTAAATTCAATAATAAAAATGTTAGGCAAGGCAAGTTTATTTATATAGCACCTTTCAGCACGCGACAATTCAAAGTGCTTTACAAAATAAAATAAAAGACGTTTAAGNTTGTGAATGATACTTCCAAAATGTACTTTGGTGACTATTGGCAGACATAATTGATCACAATCTTTGCTCATAGTTCTCCAAGCAGGCGAAACTCACATGACAGAAGCAGGAAAATGACTCTGCCTCTGACCTAAAGTTGAGTCACACACACACACACACACACACACACACACACACACACACACACACNCCTGTTGTAAAATGCATACACATTATATAATGTGTTTCTGCTGTATTTATTCTTAAACGTCTTTTATTTTATTTTGTAAAGCACTTTGAATTGTCGCGTGCTGAAAGGTGCTATATAAATAAACTTGCCCACGCGACAATTCAAAGTGCTTTACAAAATAAAATAAAAGACGTTTAAGAATAAATACAGCAGAAACACATTATATAATGTGTATGCATTTTACAACAGGCATTTAAAAAGCAAAGATAATAAATGAAACACAACACTTATACAATACATGAATATTATACAATACTAATTATAAAAGTCACATGTTTCCAGTCACAGATGACACTGAATTTCCTTATTCACAGAACTCTTGATTTTCCTTGTTTCCACTCGAATATGTATGGTAGCATGCCAGTGATGGTTTCCCAATTATAATTAATCATGTTCTATCATTTGGAGATATATTAACTGCAAAGAAACATCTAGCAATATAAGTACTAAACTAAAACTGTGATATGTATATTACAATTTACTGTTGCCGTACATCAGATATTTAAACATTATTCTCCAACATCCAGGTGGAGGCGTGCAGCAGTGTGGGTTGTTCAGTGTCTGAGATGTCTCAGGATTTTCGTACCCTCCCAGCTCCACCTGAAGGGGTTCCTGCGCCTCACCTTTACTCAGACACCCCCACCTCTGTTCTTTTGTCCTGGGGAGCACCGGAGTCGAACAATGGACCATTAGAGCGGTGAGATATGATCACATACATACCGCTTCAACCCCTCCATGATCTTTTTATTTATATTACATTGTGCTGGGCATAGGTGGCTGATTGAGCGAAGAGTTGCTGGGACCAAACAAGTCTCCACGGTGGGCCATCTCCCACCGGACCCTCCACCTCTGTCATTCCTGGACTCTTCTTCAGCTCTCAGTCCCTGGACCAGCTACCAGTATCGACTTGTGCTCCACAATCAGGCTGGCAACACCACCGGTAGGATCATAATAATCGACTATAAATTAAATCTGAACAACATGTCCATATGTTGCTTTTTAGATTTCCTTTGGCCAGCTTCACAAAATGTACAGTTTTGTGTGAAACTTGAGGATTCATACTACAAGCGTTTGTTGTTTCACAGCAGGCTCTTCAACCACATTCTGTTAAATTATTGCAGGGCTCTGGGTCAATATCACCACCAGACCTTCTCGTCCAGCCGGACTCAATCCACCAAGAGTGAAGGTTTTGGGGCCACAGTCACTTCAGGTATGGGCAGCTTTTTTTAAGCTGACTTCTCTCCCGTTCATAAAAACCTCCTGGATTTGGCATGGCCACAATAGATTTGATATATTCTTGATCGGCTGAACCAAAATAATGTAATCCATGTCCACCATGCTGCTATAGTTAATAATCACAATATCACTTGTTGTTTCAGGAACTCTGTTTGAGCTTTTAGAATTGAAAACATGTCTTGTAACATGTAAAAATACAACGAAAATATATAACACAACTTCAGTCACAGAGTAGAAAAGACAAAGCAATGTCATTCTGATTCCTCTGTCTTTCCTTCTTGGGATTTAATGAGAAAGAAAAACATTCAACTCAAGGTCCCCTTCAGAAAATAGGATGGGCTGTGACCCTGTCTGAGGAAGCTTCCTTCCTGTCGGCCATTTTGAAGGAGGGGCCACAGTTAAGTTCCACCACTGGCTAATCCCACATCAAGGCCCATCAATGAAAGCCACTGAAAAAATATTGTATGCATGCACACACAGATATGCACACACACACATGCACTCATAGCCCTGCACTAATGCTAACTGCAGAAAAATGCTAATGCCTGTCATCATTTCAGAACCGCCCCTGTCATCTCTGCAGCAGCACAGCTTTAGGGTTCATAGGTCCGAGAAGAAAAGTGTTCCTTCCTGGTTGTTGCTAATTGGACAGACAGGCAGACTGCTTCCTGGTTACCAATTGACCTTGACAACACAGACAGGATTTTTGAGTAACTCCCTTCATTCTCTAAATGGTATCTTTTTGATATCACTTCTTCCTCATAGGGGTATTCACTTAATTTTTTTACTATTTCTACCTTGTTTTTGATTTATTTTTACTACACATAGCGATAAAAAGGCGGACGACGCAGACACTGCACAGAGGTTTGGTATAAAATCATATACAGTATCTGAAAAGGTCAGCACTTTAACATAAGGCTTCTTCTTTGTTCTTCTTGATTCTTTATTTAGGGTTTTAATAAGTGATTATTGCAGTAACAACTATTCTTACGGGGGTCCGCATACAAGAAAATACTTAAAGATTGTTTCTCAGTCACATCTAAGAGTATTTAAGTTTCTCACTTACAGTATTCTATCTCTGCCAATGTAGTTATGCCTTTGCTGATAGTTAGTTAGTTAGTTAGTTAGTTAGTTAGTTAGTTAGTTAGTTAGTTAGTTAGTTATTCTAAAGGCATATTGATACCCTTTAATGCAAACCATTAATTTGATTTTGCCCATTTGGATCTGTGACCCATCAACAAAAAAAATGTCAGAAAAGATCCTTAGAGTATGTTTGTAGGATGACAATATAAGTCTGCCATCATATGGAATTGAACAAGTGGATACATTTAAAAACAGATATTGTAATTTTACTGTCAGCTGCAGAGGTTGGCACTCCTAGGGCCTTTTGAGGTTTTCTGAACATAATGGCCTACATTCAGAAAGACACACACACAAACACACACCTTTTCTATCTCACCACCTGCTTCATCAATTCTCTCTCTCTCTCTCTCTCTCTCTCTCTCTCTCTCTCTCTCTCTCTCTCACTCATATACACATAAACGCATAAACAAACACACACACACACACACACACACACACACACACACACACACTGGCCTTAGCCCCAGTGCTCTGTGTCAGCCCCGGGTCTCTGCTGTCTTCACCATCTCCAGATTACATCAAGCTATTCAATCTGTAAATGACTTCCACCACAAAGCACACCCAACACGCACTTTGGGAAATGAGCTGCCTAACTCAACATGACCCTGCCCATATGTGGTGGTGTGTGTGTCTCTGAGTGTGCGTGTGTGTGTGTGTCCTGTATCACCTCACAGCGTCACTTATTAAATAAATATCAAGGTTGCATGAGAAATTATTATTCTTGACGTTCATTCATAATACTCTCATCAACATTGACCGCTTAATCACCTGAACGCATAAGTCTCAACAAGTGCTAAACTGATCAGTTATTGTACATGACAGTTTGTCTACATAAGTGACAGGTGTGTGTTTGGTGTTCTGAGGATACGTTTGTGTGTGTAACGCAATTGTTAAATTAAGGTATAACTGTTTGTATGGGCATGTGTGTTAAAAACAACATTTACCACATAGATATCTGTCATTCAAATATGTAGAGGTGTGTGTGTGTGTGTGTGTGTGTGCGTGCGTGCGTGCGTGTGTGTGTGCGTGCGTGCGTGCGTGCGTGCGTGCGTGCGTGCGTGCGTGCGTGCGTGCAACCAATTGTGTGTGTGCCAGTTACCTTCATCTTCACTCTGAAATGCTGACAGACTGAACTGTTTCCAAATCAGATGCAGTGCTCAACGACAGCAAGCTTTTGTTTTTGCATGCAGCAATTCCATTACCAGCCGTTTTCATTATTTTAGCATAGTGTTTGTGCGTGTGCGCGTGTTTGTGTGTATGGGACGGGTGTACCCAGTTTTAAATTTGATGAAAGGAATCTTCTGCTGAAGTCAAAGTCAGGTTATCTTTCCCCACAAGAGAGTTTAACACACACACACTCACTCTTTAAATTCACATACCAAGGCGACAATGTACGCACGCATGGACACTACTTTCACAATATCACTTCTAGCAATCAACTGAACACACATGCATTCCCACTGTGATGCACATATAGGTTTGCATGAGAACATCTGCAAGCTTTGCACATGCACACACATAAACACACACACAGTGTGCCATGACTTCCTGTAGTTCATCCATCTAAAAGCTTTCTGCCATCCTCAGCATGCCGAGAATATTCAGAATGTCCAGCCAACCAATGAGATGACTTTTCTGGAATAATGTTAGGACAGTGAGAAAGGATTAAATGAACTAGACCTTTGGTTTTCTGTGCACTTTAACCCTGATTATCCAAATACGATATTGTATATGAACAACCAAGAACTTTAATACAACATCCTTATCCTTATTGAATTGCAGGTCACATGGTCCCCTCCTCTTATTCCCAACGGAGAAATCCATGGCTATGAGATCCGCCTCCCAGAACCCCGCATCTTCCATGACAGTGGCAATGCTTCGGCGCTCAACATCACAATAAAGGACCTTATTCCATACACAAACTACAGTATCACTTTGTTGTCTTGTTCCAATGGCGGTGGACATGTAGGGGGGTGTACAGAAAGCCTGCCCATGCCCGCTACCACATTACCCACAATCCCTGAAGGCCTTGAACCCCTGTCTGTGGTGGCAGTGAGTGAGTCCTTCCTGGCTATTTCCTGGCAACCACCAAGCAGGCCCAATGGACCTAACATCAGGTAAGATGGATATTAAACATAATCCATATCAAAGATGGCTCAGTTACATTGTATGAGACCACTGAGAGATCACTTTAGATGGATGTCAACATTGTTGTTCACTATTAGTTAAATGCATATGGGTAAAACACTGATATGCAAAGATAGTGAAAATGAAAAGCCAATATAAGTAGACATTGATCAGTGTAATCATTATAACTTTGAATAACTTTATTCATTTTCCATAACTTTATTCATTAGTTAAAAGAACAAAATTAGAAACCCAGCTGCCGAGACGCTACAGCATGTTGTTTTTTAGAGACACATCCTGGTGATGTTCAATTGTTGTTGAAAAACTTCAGCAAACAAGCTGATATGTACACCTTAACAAGCTGCTAACATGAGTGCCCTGGTAATGAGCTAAGTGTTGTGTATTTTTTAATCAGTGTTTTTTCAGTCCTAATGCACATTCTGTTCTGTTTTGTTCTTTCCTGTTCTACTCTGTCGGTGATTAGGCCTAAAATAAAGGTCCATTTTTCTGGCAGGCCATTAAAATGCATGAGCCCATCTCTCTGTTCTGCTCTGCTCAGCTCTGTGTGTTTGTCTAAGTGGGTTTGTTAAAAGGCGGCATTAAGCCCTTCTCTTCTGATTACAGCAGAAATTAGCATCACTGTGGGGAGAGGAAAACACAAACCCTGCAGAAAAAAAAACAACAGAGGGAGGGGCGTCAGGAGGGAGGGGTGAGATACAGTGAACGCAAAATAATAGAGATGATGAAAAAACAGCAGAAGAGGAAGAAATGAGCGATAAGCAGAAGAGTTAGTAGAAAATTGTGTTTTAAAGCGTGTTTTGTGTGTATGCATATGTTTATTGCTTTGTGGGTACAGTGTGTGTCTGTGTGCTCATGTTGGTGCATGTGGGGACATGTGTTGGGTGTTAATGCATTCCTAAACATCCAACCATGTGTGTGTGCTTTCCTTTATTCAAATTTCCCCTTCAGATACAAGTTGCTCAGACGTAAAACCCACCAGCCCCTGGCCATCGCCACGGTCCCCACGGTAACAGCCGTGTCCCCTCCCCCCTCTGAAGATCTCCATCGCTGGCTCCATGTTTACTCCGGCACCAAATTGTTCTACCAAGATAAAGGCCTAAGCAGGTGAGATTACTGAAATGAGCTCTAGAGCAAACGCCGGCGCTGCAGCAAACCGTGTGTGCAGAGCCGATCGGCGAGCTGCCGCTGATGCCGATCTTTTAATACCGCTCAAAGATACATTAAGCAAATATCCCAAAGAATTAAATTGTTTTTCACACAGCGTCCCCTAATCTCAGTTTGGCACTTGGTGAAAGCTAATTTTGTTTCCCCTCTATGCTTGCTAAACGGCTCTGGGTGTAGTCTGTTTGGGTTTGTGTCTCTACTGTGCTTTATTTCAGTATTAAACTGACAAACTTTTGAACGGGTCAGCTCTTTTCACTTTGCAGGGTTTTATTATTTTTGTCCTATGAATTACTTTATGAGAATGTAATGTTTGTTTAATAAGAAGTCACCGTACTGTTTAAGCAGGATTTACAGAAACTTCTTATGGTAGATGCGACTGAAATTATTATTCCACATCACTAACAAATGTCTCCAAATTCCTTCGATGAAGAAAGGATTCAGGTGTACCAGGAAGGACGTTATTAGCTAATTTGGAATGATTGACAGAAAAATATGTATTTTTTCACCCTTTTATTACATATTTTCCAGCAGCATTAGAAGCTTTTAACTTTCTAAAATCTAAATCTCTGATCTTATCGAAAAACACCAATATTTTCTGTCAACAGATTCACCCGTTACCAGTACCAGTTAGAGGTTCATAATGGCGTGGGCTACACTTCAGGAGAGATGGTTGAGGCTGTCACCATGGCGGGGGTTCCCCACCACCCTCCATCTCTGTCTGCCCACGCTGTCAATCACACTGCTGTCCAGGTCGACTGGACACAACCCTGTAAGATCACCCTGTCTCTGAAACACACACCCTGCCCAACAAATTGTTTTCTGACTTGACAATTGCTGAAAAAGTGAAAATAGAGACTAAAAATAATTTATATATTTTTTTATATAAATAAAAAAAAACTTCTCCCTTACACTTATCTCTTAACACTTATGTGTTTTTCAGCTTTGCAAGACCTACAGGGAGAGGTGGATTCGTACTTTCTGACAATAGCATCTGCACAGTCAAGTCAAAATGTTACCTTTCCCCGTGAGATCGTCTCCACAGTGATAAGTGATCTTTGGCCCAGCACCACATATGTGTTGTCAATTCAAGTGTCAAACGGAGCACATAATACAACAAAGGCATCAGTAAACGTCACCACAGAAGATGGAGGTAAGTGTATATTTGTGTGAAATTTGTCCAACAATTGATTTTAGAAATCAGTTCAAATGTGTTTTCTTCCTTGGATGTTATTGTGCGCAGACTCTATGTATATGAGTGTGTCACATAGTACGTAAATTCAATACATCCAAGAGAGGGGTCTGTGTTAATGTGCATTTCTCTGCAACTCTGTGCCTCACAGGAGATGTTAAACACATCATGTAGTGAGGCATGAAATCAATACAAAGTGTGTGTGTGAGGCAGATTTAAGGTGTTGTAAAATGCTTGCTGGCACCACAGGCAGACAAACGCTTGCAAACTGCACACACACCGTAGCTACACACACACATGCAGTATTTTACCTGTCAAACAAGACAACAAACATGGCTGTTCCCATGTGTAATGCAGCCCATAATTACTGTACCAATACAATTACAATACATCACTCAATCTGTAATGTGATTTATATATTTTAAATAAATCTATGAAAAATAAATACAAGTGAAATCATAGACATCCCTCTGTCTTCCACCTATGCAAGGGTCATCAATATAACACATTGTTAAAAGAGCTTAAGCTGTCTCTGCATCATTTGACAATATTTGTATAATCAACTACTGACATTGTTTATCAGAGTGTAAAATCTGCAGCTTTGGGAGGGTGTATTAAATACAATATGGAAAAAGAATATCAGTTCCCCAATCTACTGGTATTCCACTTTTCAGGCAGGGTTGGCTTTTATATTTAGCTGTGAATTGCACAGGCTATCCAACTGTCATCACGACTTTTCTCTCCATTTCCCTTTCCAACTTCCAGTCTCTTCTCAGCATTTAAGAGTTAGCTTTCAAATAAATCGATGTAATCATATGTCAGAGGCCGTGCACTCTTTCTGTTGTTTTCTTTCCGTCTACTTTTCTTTTCTCAATCACTCTTTCTGACTATCTCTGTCTCTTTTCCCCCCTCACATTTCTATTTCTTTCTCAATATGATCATATGTCAGAGGCCTCTCTCCTTCCCTCTAATCTGAGCAGTATAATAAAAAGTGCATTAAAAACATTAGAAAATCATTAGGTGCTAAAGGCAAAGCACGGCTCGTTTAACTGAGAGGGCTCTGGAGGTAATTTCATTATTTTACAGCCATAAGAGTGCACACACACACACACACACACACACACACACACACATACACACACACACATAGACAAAGGCCAAATATATTTTACCTAATGCAGCTCAACCCTACCAACCGTCCTAACACGGCCTGCCATCTATAGGGCATCAGGACTAATTGGCAAGAAAAATGAGCGAGCGTCTGTGTGTGTAGGAGTGAAAGAGGCTCAGTGTGCAGTATTGCGTTGATAATGCCATCCTGCAGTAAATGAAATGTAGAGCAGTAGGTTGGGTTAAGGTAAGTGCATTGGCAGCAAATGAATTGGGTTAACTTCTCTTAGCTGAGTGCATTTTCACTTAGAATAATAGATGGAGTCTGTATGATTACCTTCTCACGCGCCATCTCTCGTATTATTTCCTTCTGTTTGGTTCTCTTTCCTATTTTCGACACACAACTTGATCCCCATTGTTAAAAAAAGTTAAGTTTAAGGATATTCTGTGTCCTTTTTCCCACTGTTCTCCTTTAAACTTGTGCACACTGTATATCTTCTTTCACAGATTATCTGTACTTGTCCTCTATTTGTCAGATTTGCCTGTGTCCTTCACTCCTTCCTTTTTGCCTCTGTATCTGCAACTCATGTCCCATAGGGTAGCCACATTATATTAATCACCATAGGAATTTTTGGTTTAGTATCATTGTCCTCTGTGGATGTGCTGAAAGAGGATTTCTTGGAGGACTGATCTAAGGGAATTAAAGGAAGACAGGGAAATTGATTGACAGGACATGTAGGAAACAGAAAGAATATAATAACACAACACAGTGTCATTCACTTCTGCCTATAAGAAAGAGAAAAAGTGCGGGGGCGAGCTGATCGTGCAGAATCAATCTATTACTCTTAGTGAAAATGCACTCAGGTAAGTGAAGTTAATCCAATTCATTTTCTGCCAGTGCACCTACCTAGTATACCCAGCCCACGGCTCGACATTTCATTTACTGCTGGATAGCATTATCAAGGATATACTCCACAGACACACAGGTGGTCTCCCTCCCTCACTGACACTCAGACTCACATTCAGCCTTGGTATGACCTAGATTTGCCCTTTGTGATACTGTAACTGTTGTGATAACTTCTGTCACTACATGGCGCTATATACATAAAACTTGACGTAAATACACAATTTTTTCTCTGTTTGTTACACACACATTACTATAAGCTGTGTGTGTCCATCTATATTTCTTTCCCTTTCACATACTCATGTATAAACATACCTCAAGTAAGGGATGGTTAAACATGTAGGCCTAGATCGAGAATGTTACATGTCTGTTATAAAACATCATCAGTTGGGGACCAGAAAGTCACAATATATCATTTTAATATGGACAATTGATTACTTTCACAAGCCTGTCTGAGTGATAGGTTTTTTGTATGAAAAGAAATTACAAGCACTGTGCAAGCACTTGTTCATTATTTTGAAAATCATAATAAAAATCGCATATTTTGCAACCCTGTGATGACATTACTGCACCTCTCAAGATACTCTAAAAGCTAACATGTATTTTGCTGAGAACAGTTTCATACCACAACCTAACCATGCGTGTTTGAGGATGACCATGTCTAATTTCTTTGTATTCCTGCCTATTAAAGCCCTGTTCTTTAAGAATCAAACTACTTTGTGTCTCTGTTCTCACATGTGCCATCCTCAGAGCCAGAAGGGATGTCGGCCCCAGAGGTGGTTCCAGTTAACAGCAGCACAGTGCGTGTGCTCTGGTTCCCTCCTCTACAGCCCAATGGAGCAGTCACTGGTTACTACATCTACCTGAATGACCTTCTTCATGGCAGCGTAGACAACAGCTCAGGATCCTACCTGCTCGGGGAACTGCTGCCTTTTACTGTCTACAACGTACAGGTACACACACAATCAAAGAATATTGAAACACCTAGATGCAGACACAGAGGCATGTGCATTATGTTTTCTTCTGCTGCGTTTGTGTATTTCAGGTAGAGGTGTGTACTGTGTATGCATGTGTGCGGAGTAATGTTACTCAAACCACCACTGTGGAGGACCTGCCTGCCGACCTGGCCACGCCGCACGCACATGTGATCAGTCCCAGGTAATACAGATTGTGCTGAAAATATGTATCTTTTCTGCGTGTCCTCTTTAGCATTGTGCTAGGTTTGGAAACGTTATAGCCTTTTGTTTGATTGTAGAACATGTTAATGTTTATTGGCAGTGCAAACAGAATCAATACATGTTATTATTGTGTCTTCTTAAGGAAGCACAATATGTGAGATTGTGTGCAACAGGACATTAAATACTGTGTTATTGCTTAATTTCAGTTAAACTAAAACTCTTTGGGCAAAGGGCCTACAACTTTTTTTAATGTCCCTTGCTTAAAAACGTATAGCCCTTGAAGACACAGTGATTGTTTATTCATTTTCAGTAGTATTTTGAGATTGAAATACTAATATAAGTAATTTCTGATTAACAGTTTAGTTTGTTTAACATACATATTTCATTATATTGTTTTAGTTTATAATTAGACTACATTATCTAATATTACATTAAGTTGCTTTCAAAAAATAATAATATATGATGTAAAACTAATGACATTCAAAATGCTCTGCTTTCCATGTCTGACCTAAATCTTAATGTTGCAAATCTTCCAGTTGTGGAGGAAGTGGTGATTTGTGGCTTTTCTCCTGTCCAGGAGACTGTGGAAGTTGTAACTCTGTATGTTACTACAGAGGTCTTTCCCCTGCCAAAGATGTCAGAGATAAAAAAAGAGTAAAATCAATAGTGAGAAGTGTATAAAGACATACTGTACACACACCCTGACACTGTAACTCAACTTTGTCAGGCATTAACCATGCATGAATGCAAGTGTGTGTGTTTGGGTATGACAAAGTTTGTGTGTGCCTCCTGGTGTGAGAGGAGTGTGAAGGATAACATACCACCATCTCTCTCTCTCTCTCTCTCTCTCTCTCTCTCTCTCTCAGAGTGGTGAGGTTGGACTGGTCTGGTCCAGGCAGAACCAGTGGGATCATGCTGGGCTATGATGTCCTAAGACGGACCCTAAGGTCATGTGCTGTCANCTGACACACACACACACACACACACACACACACACACACTACGTACTCTCTCTCTCTCTCTCTCTCTCTCTCTCTCTCTCTCTCTCTCTCTCTCTCTCTCTCTCTCAGAGTGGTGAGGTTGGACTGGTCTGGTCCAGGCAGACCCAGTGGGATCATGCTGGGCTATGATGTCCTAAGACGGACCCTGAGGTCATGTGCCGTCACGTCAACAGGGGTCACTGTGGGGGAAGGGTCAGGTGGTGTAAAGTTCAGATGTTCATACCTGCAGTGTCCTGCCTCTCATGGTGTGTGTGGGACGTCCTGCTTCCATCCTGACACTCAGGTGATTATGTTCTGGACAAGTTATCATATATGAGGCTATGGAATTCATTCAGTTGTTTACTGTCTACTAATCACATGCACTTTGCATGGACAATAATGCATTAACTATGCTGAAATAAATAAAGGAACAAAATATACAGGTTAAATACAGCAATGATTGTTCTGGGTACTGCGTTTTTCACTTCCTAAGTTATGTAATAAACTTAGGAAGTACTTTTTTGTCTGTAATACATATTAATCCCTTTGCGAGACATAACACTAAATTCGATTGACAATGTTTTGTATGAATTGCACCTGCTCTGCTTTTTAATCTTTATTTTTCCATAATCCTCTCTCTGCCCTTTTCACCTGAATCCAAGAGCCTCTTTACACTAGACCACATCATGAGTAATCTCTAAAACCTTAACTGTTCAACAAAAACATTCCGTAATACAAGATAGAAAGTCAGGGGTCTTTACTTTGTCTGCTGATTTGCAGTGAACAATACATTGTTGCTATGTACTCCCTCAGGATATTACAGAAACACATGCAAATAAACATGGAGACCCACAGACAAATGCACACTCTCACATTTCCACTTCTAAGAGCATGCCAGTTCAGTGGGATGCCCGGTCATCCTCCCAGCGATTAATTTCTCTGAACAGATTAACTTGTCATTACATTGAATACCAGCCAAGTTGGCATTGTGAAAGCATTGTGAAATGTACCCCTGCAGCACCCAATGGCATGAACAATTACAACATTCAAGCTCACATGTACAGCACAAATATAAACATACACAACTACCTAACAAAATAAAAGCTATACTAAAAACATGTCATCATATAAACCTCCACCATGTATACCAGTGGGGCCTTAAATAGGACAATTCCCCGTCATGATCAGACGGAAACCATTTCTGACACATAGTCCTATGTTTTCAATGCACACATACATTTTTTAAACTTCACAAACTTTCCTAAATGTGTGTGTCCACCAGGTTTGCTGCAGTGGATTATTGAACACTAAGAAAGCACATCATCATTGCTGCGAGGGCAGTTACCTGACTTTGAGTAATTCCTCCAGTCCAGTATGCTGCAATGGCAAACTGCTCCGAGCTCTCCCTGACCACCAGTGCTGTGGAGGATACTATGTTCATGTAAAAAACAGTGAGTGTCAAAACACTTCATACATAAATGGGATTTGCTCTTTTCTACTTGACTTGAGTCTAATCTTTTCCATGTCGTTCAAGGGTTTCCTTCATCTGTCTTTGTCTTTGTAGATGAGAACTGCTGCCCTGACCCCTCGCAGGGCCGGGTCTCTGTGGGGATGGGTGACAGCTGCTGTGGGGGGGTTCCTTACTCCACAAAAGGCGGTCAGCTCTGCTGTCGTGGGAGCCTCCATGACGGCTATGGGGTGCGATGCTGTGGAGGCCAGATTGTAGATGATACACTGGTGTGCTGCGATGATGCCCAGAGGGGGGAAGTGCATATATATACCCCAGGTGAGTGATGGAAACACAGAGACAAGCAGAGTCATCCACTGCTGTTCAAAAGTATTTTTTTGTGGGGATGTCAAAAGATTCTGTACTGAACTGTTGCCTAAATAATGAACATTTTGATAAGTTTAATGGGATGCTGAGGGTTTAAGTGTTTGGCTTCAGAAAAGCCTCCAATAAAAATGCCCTTTTCTCAGTAAGGTAGTTATTCTGACCCATAACAAATGTGTAATTCATGGTGGCTTCTTCGTCTTTATTAGGGGATAAGATATAATATCATAGGACAAGAGAGGGAAGCAAAGAAATTTGAGGTAGACACATGGTGCAGGTACGCGGGGTCGTTTCCCTTTCTTCCTCTCCCGCAGTGTCCCAAAGCACCCGGATACCATGGCACAGATGGGACTGTGTGTGTGTGTGTGTGTGTGTGTGTGTGTGTGTGTGTGTGTGTGTGTGTGTGGGTGTGTGTGTGTGTGCGGGTGTGTGGTTGCGGGTGTATGTGTGTGTCATTAGACATCTTTGTCATGGCAGATGATGATGAAACACACTCGGGATGGCACCGTTGAGGGCACTGCCAAGCACACAGCAGGACAAATACACACTCATTCTCTCTCCTTCACACAAACACACACACAAACACACACAAAGTCAACAGGGTGCCCTCGGCAGGGTTTGCTTAGTGTTGAGTGCCAGAGACAGACACGTGGACTCTATTCATCACACATAAACAATGGCCCATATGGACAGGCCTATAGTACTACATTAGCCTTTCAGCAAACACACACTGACACACACTGACACACACTGACACACACACACACACACACACACACACACACACACACACACACACACACACACACACACACACAAGATCCATACCCACCCAAAAATACATGCATTTGGACAAAAGCAGTTACGGTAATAGAAATCAAGAAAGCATGGCCGTTATCATTTTGTATATTCCCTTAGTATATATTTATACTGTATATGTTTTGCATTTTTTATTTTCATGGAACTGATCAAGACTCTTTTATAGTTTTAACTCTGAAACTCTGATCTCACATACAGGTAATTTTTGGTAATTGAAGTGAGTATTCTACTCAATCACATCCAAACTGTTCCCTTGTACTCTCCTTAACTAGATCCTCTTATCCCTTACCCCTAAGCATGCTATATGGTCATCCTTCATCTGAGGTGGCCTCCCAAGGAGTGCATATGCTCACTCCCTCTTCCTCTCCATCTCCTTTTGTTATTTATTTCCCATCTCCTCTGCTCCTTTGTCATCTTCTTACTTACTTTTCATCAACTTGTTTCTCCATCTCCTCTATGTTTTACCCTGGCCTCTTGCCCCCCCCTTTCTCCCCCAACCACCTTCCCTTTCACCCCTCCTTTTCTTTATGTGCCCCCTTCCCATCCACTCATCAGTCATTAGCGTTAGCTTCCCCATTGAGAACATATGGTATGATGGATCGTAGGGCTAGCGGCGCTAGCAAGGCTAAGGGCCATTTCGCCGAGCACTGCGCTGTCGGGGAGCCTTGGGGCCGGCTATGCAACCTCGACCCCACACGTCTGTTTCAAGACACTACACTAACACACACTAACACACACAAAATACACACAGCAACACCTATTATAGGATATGCTACTTAACCTTGGCATCACTCACTCCCATTGCTGCCTCTCACTTTTTCAAGGGTTTTGTAGTTTCATGATATAGTGAAAGACCGATTTGTGCAAGCAAGAAAATAGAAAGAAAGAAAAGCAAGCTAGAGAAGATTTCATGCAGTTTTGTTAAAAATAAATTATAGTTTATATCGAAAAATAAATGATAGTTTATATCAAAAAATAAATTATAATTTATATCAAAAAATAAAGTTTTAATAAAAAGCTGACAGAAAGAAATATAGTGATGACCACAAAGAAAGTACAATTTCATACAAACAATGAGAGACATTTAAAATAAATAAAAATGTAAAATTAAACAGAAAATGTTAAAAAACAAGATGAGAAAAGAAAGACAGGATTTAAAAAGCTAAATATTCTTCATATAAAGGAAACTTAAAAAACAGAAAGACAGGGAAAGTGAAAGAAAAAAACCAGATAGAACAGAAGAGTGGTGAAGAGCTAGATGGAGCAGATTAAAGGAGGAGTGAAGGGTATCCCATTGTGCCCAGCTGATAGACTAGGTTAGGCTGATGTGATTATGGGGTCCCTGAAGTGCGATCTATCACACATTACCGTCCACACTGTCAACAACCATACACACACACTGCAGGGGAACAGCAATGCCGGGAGACAGCCGTCTGGCAACAGATACACGTACCGGCTTGGCTGCACATGTGCACACGTACACACACACTAACACAGCCACACTCACATAGCATGCATGTGAACGCACACTGAATGAAATCCTCAAGAACACTCAGACAAAAAAGAATCAACACACTCACACACAGACACACACTATTTGAAACAGGAAAGCAGTATAAATTAGGTGAAATAGAATCAGGGTTTGAAACATCATCCAACCTGTCCCAAAGACAAGAAACAAACACAAAGCTGAGCCCAGTGAAAGTGATCCTCTTACAAAGTTAGTTGGGTTTAACTAAGTTTATATAATTCCTGTCCACATTACTCCAATTATAAACAGTGGTTTCTCTCAATAGGTCTTGATCCACATCTGACAGAACATATTTCCGTTTAAATATGTAAACCAACCAACTAATAGCTTACAATTTCTATTTTAAGGGCTTCAAATCTATTTTCCTCCAATTTACAGTTTGAGCGTAACTTGGGAGGCCATCTCAATAAATTGTGTAAAAAAGTTTCTACCTACACGTGCCTTTAAACCCACCTTGTCATAAAACACTATAATACATAACGAATTTCAAATGGCGGGCCTTGTTTCTATTCTGCCCAGTTTTAGTCTTTTGGGTATTATTGAGATGGTCTCCTATAATCCCTTCTTCAGCGTTCTCTAGTTGTGATAAAATAACACAAAGTATCCATGCTTAATCCCTCCCTTCCAAATCTGACAGTTTGTTTAAACAGCTTTCATTTCACTTTCAAGTAGATTAAATAGTGTTTGTTTTTGGACAGGAGTGCCTTAGTTTTCTTTCAGCATTTCCTCCTGTGTTGCAGGTTCGAGACCAACTTTTAAGCTCCTCATTTGCTCTTCTTTTCTTCTCTCTCAGCGTTTTGTATGTAAGATGTTTAGCTAAGACTTAGGTAAGATTAGATGGTGTTTAACGGATCGTGTGTGGTGTCTTTGGCCTCCCGTTGCTCCCTGACTCTCCCAAAGTCCCCTGCCTCCCTATGTGCGCTCCACTAATCATTTGCCCTCACACTTTGTCTTCATAGTGTACTGTTTTTTAACTCTTCCATCTGCCCTTCAACCCCACCTCACTTTTTAAGTGGATCTCCAAAATGTATGCATTTCTTTTAACTCCTTCCCTTACTCCCCTCCCTCTGTCCCAGCCCAGCAGGCCCCATCCAAACGTTCAAGGACGAATCTGAATATCCCTTTTCACCGTTTAAGTGTTAAAAGCCTGGCGGTGCTGGGGTGTTATCTTAACGCGCCTTGCCGTGCCATCATCAGAGCGCGTGATGAAAATGGCTGTGATGATGCTAAAAGAAAAAAAGAGGAGGGGGAGAAAAAGTAATAATCAAATATGTTTTTCAAGGGCACAGTGACCATTTGCTGGAGGGAAATTATCCCAGTAGTTAAGCTAGCTCACTCAGAGGCTGGCAGAGTTGTGAGAGTGGATGTGTTTGTGTGTACAAGTGTGTGCAAGTGTCTGTGTTTTATTACTTTAAGTTGGTGCATGCATGTTTCACTTTCTGTATGTGGCTGTCAGATTCTCTATATGTATCTGAATGTGCATTTTTACATGTTTCTCTTTGCTGAGAGACTCGTATGTCCTTTCATTGTTTCCGCCAAAATATTCTCATCAGTTTCTGTGTGTGTATGTCTTTCTGTTGTGTGTGTGTGTGTGTGTGTGTNATCTGCTTGGGGGCTTGCGCCCCCTAGCAGCGCCGCTGCTGAAAACATATAGGGGAAACACTGGATTGTGATCAATTATGTCTGCCAATAGTCACCAAAGTACATTTTGGAAGTATCATTCACAAGCCAAATATCTTCCAAACATTCGGAAACTAAAATAGCATTTTTCCGAAAGACAAATCAAGAGAAAATTAACTGTTCAAGACCAATTCTAATGATTTTATTCTTTCTTTCGGATATTCCTTGTTATTTGTTGCCTCGCATTGTCTCCAGTCTCCTGCTAAATGTTATACTGTGGTTTATTCTGACACAGATTAG
The DNA here is from genome assembly GCF_000735185.1 of Notothenia coriiceps. Taxonomy (NCBI): domain Eukaryota; kingdom Metazoa; phylum Chordata; class Actinopteri; order Perciformes; family Nototheniidae; genus Notothenia; species Notothenia coriiceps. The sequence continues at coordinate 114,710 of NW_011369254.1, read as the reverse complement.
TCCATCACCCTTTAAAAAAGCAGGACGTTTTTTCCACTGGAGATACACCCAAGACTTTGAACCATTTAAATAGACATATAGGTAATAAAGAATCTCTACTTGCTGGCCAGCATTTGTTTTAAGCATCCTGGTGCTCTGCCACACCCTTTACTCAGTCAAATCCCAGAACACGATAATGACAGAGATGGATCACGTGAAGGAGGAGGGATATCGGCCATTGTGTTGTCAGATCCAATGTCTCCAATGCAGGGTTGAGGGCAGACTTGGTGTGATTACATATTTGAACTAATGTGGGATTACCTGTAAGGCATGAGCTTTTAAGTCTGTTTGTAAATTATAGTGTTGATTTTACAATAATACATCTCTATAATTTATATACTGTAATGTGTTCCTCTGTGGCTCAGTACTTGTGATGGATATGTACGTAATTGGTAAGTATACAGACAATACACATGATTTTGAAAAATCCCCTAGTACACAACAAATTACACTGTTTTATGTTCTTTATTTTAGGGAATCCTAATCATCTCACTTAAAATCTTTAAATGTCAATTCAGTTTCTTCCTGTTTATAGACATAACTCTTTTAGTTAAAGGTGACCTATCCTGCAAAATGCACTTTTGTACGTCTTGTATACATGAATATGTGTCCCCGGTGTTCCAGGGAACTCACCAAGTGTCAGAAAACACAACCCTCTCTATTTTCCTCCATACCCAAATCTCTTAAAAACGGGCTGCAACGGATCTGATACAGACTGATCCAGATTTGAACACTTCTATGACGTCACAGAAGTGGCGCTACGGCTATTGGGCCAACTCCACCAATCAGGAGGAGACAGCCACGGACATTGCCGTTCGAAAGCGCTGGAGACGCTGTAGTACATATGCCAGGCCTGTAGATGGTGCTGTTCTCACAGAATCAGCCCATGCAAAGACAGTGTTAAATTGAGCGAAATGAGGAATGGCTAAAATGCATGATCTGTTTGGTATTTTGAAAAATAAAAAGTATAAATATGCCTTATATAGGTATAGTCCTACACTATATTATTCAAATATAGCATGATAGGTCCACTTTAAAATCAACACATAGTCAGAAACATGTCTCTATGGTATTGTCCTTCCACTCTGTTCCTGTTGAATGTGGGGAGTTGTTTGCTCAAATGCTATACATAGGCACTTGATTGATAAACAAATGCAATACTACTCCTAGTTTGATGAATTTAGAAGTTCTTATCCCCCCTAGTCGTGTTGCTGCCTTAGAAAGGAACATTTTACTACCTCCCATATTCAATTATTGTATTAGTTTATGCACTTCTGTTTTATTGTGCATCCTCCTCAAGGTCTCAGGTTCGGGCTTCACAGCAAAACAAGGAGACGAGCAAATGCTAAATCAGTCACAGAGCGCTCGCTTACGATTAGTACATTCTGTTTGCAGTTATGCCCAGCGCTGCTACAAGTCCTCCCTCAATTTACTCTGTTGTTTTCCCAGTCTCTTCCAATCTGTTGTCACTTTAATTGCCTTACCTTGGCAGAGCTCACACTCCTGCCAGGAAGACACAGTGTGACTCTTAATGACCAAAAGAAACAAGACGAGGATAAGAAAGAGGGGTCAGTGAGAGGAGAGAATAGAAGAGTGAGGGAAGGACGGGGGTGGGCAAGCCTTGGGTAGGAAGAGAAAGCTCTAATGAAGAGGAAGGGAGAGCAAGCAAAGAGGATGGTAGGAAAAAGTGCAAGAACAAAGGAAGCATGAGCAAACAAGTATGAGGAGGCATTGAAGGGAGCTAAAAAGAAAAGCCTAGAATGGAGAGCTTGTTAATGTTCAGAAGTAGGGAGAGGATGGAAGAGCTAGTGAGTTGCCCTGAAGCACTCTAACAAGTTTCAATGTACTCAATCGTATAGTGTTCAAGTACTGTCAATTAAGGGCTGTAAGAGCATTAAGGTACTTTGACACAAAGACATATTTAGAAATGCTGTAGAAATGTTGCTCTTTTCTGACCCACATATACTTTAGCTGTTTTATAATCATGGTTTTATGTGGATATGAAACACGTGAAGTTCAGATTTTTGGGTAGCAAATAGGCTAACACTGCAAATAAAGAGCTCCCCATGTGATGTGTTTTGTTGTTCACCTTAGTGTGCTTCTCTTTGGGCTTGCTGGCAGCAACAATAAACCACATTTAATTAGTTTTGTTTGGCATTAGGTAGTATTTCAGACTGGCTCAGATTTGCAGAGTGCCAATGGCAAGCTTTCCTAAAATCACTGGATTTTTTTCACTTCACAGTTATGGATAGCAAACTAGTGTTTGGGGTTATTTAAACGTTTGAAATGTTGTATGCCGCTGTGGATTGTACTTTTTATTACTTTTAATTAGTTTGCTGTACAGATATTTACAGAACTAGAAGAGAATGGGGTGCCTGTGTGTCAGGTATAACGCTTTGAAACGTTTTATGTCAAAACTCATTTTCGAAAAAGCAAGGTTTAGCTAAGCCTAGATTCGACCTTTTTCTTTTGCTGCTGAATTGATTATATATAAATAAATAAACGTTTTTTTGCTTGTTGTTTGGCGGCATAAACTATAGTGTTGGCTCTCAGTTTAACACACCAGAATACGAAAACACAGCATCCCTGTTTAGGCGCAGATTATGGGCAGAGGGACAGGAGATCCCATGCAGGCCTTCTTTTGATTATAAATGTAGCATTTGTGTGTGTGTGTGTGTGTGTGTGTGTGTGTGTGTGTGTGTGTGTGTGTGTGTGTGTGTGTGTGTACATCCGACTGTGTGTTTGGCTGTGTTTTGCTGTCCTCCTCACTAACGTGTGTACGAACAAGTAGCCCTGATAGAGTTGTGCTTTCTCCTCTGCCTCTCTGACATTAAAACACTCTCTGCTGTCCCTCGGTCCAATCAATAGACTGCTTATCAGAGTGCTCTTCCTTTTCTCGTGTGTGTGTATGCTTGTAAGTGTGTGTGTGTGTGTGTGTGTGTGTGTGTGTGTGTGTGTGTGTGTGTGTGTGTGTGTGTGTGTGTGTGTGTGTGTGTGTGTGTGTGTGTGTGTGTGTGTGGGGGGGGAGAGTGAAAGGTGAGGGTGAGACAGGAGAATGGGTGGTGAATGAGGAAGGAGACAACAAGGCTTAGTAATGTGGAGGTAGAATGACAGAGTGGTGGTGATACAGGTGAGAGTAGGCTACACCAGCATTAGTTATTGTTTCCTTCCATTATATTCCTACAATGACACCCATATCCTTTCAGATGTAATGTGACAGTTGCATGTGACACTTTTATGAGGCTCTTCCAGCTGCAATATCAGTTCATCATTTTTACAGTATTCTGCTGGAACGGAGCATAGACAACCTCAACATAATCCTGCTGTTAAAGCAATAGTATGATGTGTTATTATAGAACATTTTTTTGTTAACTGTGATCAGAAGACCAATACCACCATGATACACTGTAGCCTATGTCTGTTAAATACGATATTTACTTAACTTGGGATGAAGACCAGAAACAAATAGAAACAGTCTGGAAAAAGAAAGTCCATCTTCATCTTTATATAAAGTGTAAAGATCTACTTTATTACAGTATGGTATACCGACTGTTCAGTGGTAGACAAAAGAGCTCTCGGGAGACTTGGACATAGCATGGTAAAATCTGAATTCCCCTGCCCTCACTGGAAGACTTATTCAGATCACGCTGCCGCCACAGAGCCAGCAGCATTGTGAGGGATTCAAGTCACCCCACCACCATCTCTTCTCTCTGCTGCCATCTGCAAGACGCTACAGGGCAACAAGGACCCACACTTACAGGCTCCAAAACAGCTTTGTACCCCTCAGCCATCACTGAACTGAACTCCACAATCGCTATAACTAAATATGCAAAACTTGAAATGCCACTGAGTTCTACGTTTTTTGATATACCGATTATATTTATTGATGTGTCAATGTAGCTGTTAATAACTATGGAAGGTGAGCTTGCGTTCATGTGTCATATGTTACATTAACTGTTTCAAAAGCCTCACAGCATTCGTCATTACACAATGGGGGCAATGACAATAAAGCCATTATTTTCTATAATCTATAAAAGTAGTTGTAATAACATCTTGTTTGTCTAGCTTCAGGTTCATATTGAACATACAGACATGGGAAATTGGTCTTATTATCCTAAAGAAAATAATTGGATGAGTGTATTTCCTACAATGAATTATAGAAAGACCATGAGTAGACTGAAATCCATTGAGTTTGACAAATAGGACATCAGATATAGATCATAAAACATATTTGTATTAATACATTTCAGTCATGTTTCATCATACCAAGGTGCATACAGTACTAACTGGAAAAGTTTTAATTTGATCAAAAGTTAATTTAATTGGGTGTAGACTGATAGTCTCTCTATACCACGCTCACAAATACCCCAAACATGTTATTTAAACTCCCTGTTTAACCAATAAACAGCCCACTTCCCTTAGGTGCCGCTCACACAGGAACGTTTGCGTTTATGCACAGTATGCGTTTTCAAAAAAGTCTTCCGTTCACACGTATTCGTTTCATTTGACGTGTCTGTTCACACGAGAACGCTGGAAACGATGTAGTACATATGCCGGGACTGTAAGTGGCGCTGTAACTTCCGCCACAAAATACACCAAAAGCAGCAAAGAAGACCCCGGAACAATGTTGCCATGGCTATCCTTCTGTTTATGCCCCGCGGTGGATTTAGCAACATGTAGTAGTTCATGTAATTCTCCATGTCCACTTGTTGCTGATGGTTGTGGTAGAGGAGCTGTAGATGTTGTACTAACATCTGTAGCATGGTCAGTAGCAGTAGCACTATCTACGGCAGTGAGCAGCAGAGGCGGGGAGAGGTGGGGCTCTCGTTATTTTTTCAGGAAATGATCGTATAGAGGTGATTACACCTGGAAGAAGTCAAGGCCAAGGTGACATCCAGGGTCGCGCTGATCCGCCACCTCGCTGGAACAACCTGGGGAGCCTCCGCTAAGACGCTGCGAATATCCACTCAAGCCCTGGGGCCTCATGTATAACGCCGTGCGCAGGATTGACGTGGGAAGGTTGCTTACGTGGTAGAAATCCGAAAAATAGGTCCATACATTTTGCGCCACTTTCCGATTCACCAGACATTGCGTACCGGCGAGGAAAGTGCGTATGGCACCTCCTACGCCGGTTTCCCTTTATAAATCACAACCGACTCGAAATGCGGTGCAGCTTTTGCGGGCTTCATAACGCCCATGTTTGTCTATAAATAGTCAAAGAAACGCCCTTTCATTCATTCATTCATTCATTTTTGATTGACTGCATGGAGAAGATCGCAGGAAATGACGACAGAACAGCTAAAAAAGACATCTCACACCTTGTCAGATTTTGGTTATTTTGGGGAGGTCGAGATAAATCATATTGTTTGGTGGATGCAGTTTGAACCAGAGTAGCAGCATGGAGGTCGGATCGTCACCAAAATAAATAAATAAGTGGTCCGAAAAAGGATAATGACAAAAAAGATATAAAGCCTTCCTCAGGCAGTGTGTTTGTACCGGGGACAGGAGACCCCCCCCTTGATGAGAAACTGTAAGAAATGATCGGGGAATCCCTCCGGTGTGGAGTCATGACGACTGGATCTGAATTATGTTTTTGTATTTGGTGGTTTGTGTCCCAGCTGTCGATCAGCTGTGCGCAGCGTCTCCACTATAGCCTGTGCATCTCACCCCCGCAGCAACACTATATCCACCAGTTAAAGGAAGCACAACTAATGTGTTGTGTTATATTAGCTGTACAATTGACCACATAAGGTGTTCTTAGCTTCCATACCTCCTGTGTTTTACGAACGACTTATCAAGTCTTGGCAAATGGCATAAAACACGATTAAACATGATAGTATAAACCATGCTCGTATCTATACAACCTATAGAAATGCACAGGCGTTTGTTAAATCATTGTAAGATTGGCTTTAATCAATTTGTGAAAATGAATTCTTCATATATGATAAATGAGAGGTAACATTTTATTTTATGG
>NW_011369254.1:81144-108652 GCF_000735185.1 Notothenia coriiceps | reverse complement strand
CTCATACTACTTCGGGAGACATAGCGCTTACAGTTGCCCCACCCCCATCCATCATCATCTCACGTCTCGAAAGCACTGGTCGTCTCGCACACTTTGCAACAGAGTCGACAAAAATCGCGTCACGACGACATGTCCCGGCTGCCATTGTCGTCGGGACATAAACCGTGTGCCTCTGGCTGAGGCAGCAGGCCACTAGGTTGGCGGAATACCTTTTCGAGGTTTATATGTAGCCATGCGTTTTACGCGAAACCCACTGTGTTCACTGCGATGCGTAAAGTCCTACAACGGGCGCGTACGCAATGGACGCATGGTGAATACACGTGGGGACGGATATCAAGAGTAAGTATATTGGTGAGGCAAGCTACAGAGTGATACCCTATAACTCTGAGGGCCGTAACGGTCTGTACGAATAGGGAGCTTTTAGTGGCTTGTGTTTTTGTCTTGAATTTGTCCATCTTGGGACAGGGTTATACCCCGGGTCGTGACGCGCCCGGTGTGAACCTCCGTCTTTGTAGATCGGACATTTTCCGCCTGGTTTTCACTCGCCGCTCCTGGTCGAGCGACGACGTGTTTACAGAACTCTTACCTTTGGTGGGAACTTGTTTTGGGTCCTACATCGGTTAAGGTGCTCATCTTACTCGGCCGCGTCCGGGCAACCACGGACGTTTGGGACTGAGCATATTCGGTCTCGTTAGCGGAAGGTGTTAGGTCACCCTCTCGGCAACGGACCATTGCCCGAACGGGAAATACTCCCAATCGGTTCTATGTTTGCTCAACCAGTAACGTGTGGCTTTGAGAAAGCTGGACAGGTATATTTAACGCGTTTCGTGCTTGGCCCGTTTCGTTTAAGCCGGCGACAAGGGTCTCCTTGGATCGCGCCACTTCCTTTACGGAGGTTCAGTTACCTCACGTACTCCGGTTGGTGGAATCGTGTTTCCGGCCAACCCGAGTCGTTATGAGAGCAACGGGCCCCGTTTGACTCATGTGCTTCCTACGTGTCTCTCGCGCCTTATAGTGACTGAGCAACGTCTACGGTCTCGGTCATTGTTGTGACAAGAAGTCACTGTCCACGAAGTACAGTCGCAGAAGGTCCCCAAAGGTTTACCCTCGAGCTACGCTCGGGTAGATTTTGGTGACAGTTCAAGGGTGTCCCCGTGGTTACTGGACCTTTGCCCCTCCTCGGCCGCTCCCCCGGGCGAAAGTAATTTTGCCGGTCTGGTTCCTACAACGATCGGCAGAAAGGGGGTTTCGGGTGTACCGTACGCCGTTATCGTACGGTCCATGTGAAACTACGCACCCCTCTTTCGAGACACAAATAGTTAGTCTAAGGACATCTTTACTAATCTTAGTGTGGCTGTCCGTAACTTTTCTCCTCACAAAGAAAACTTCTGTGGTGAGGAGTTTTGGAGGTGAATGTCAGTATCTCTCTGGACACCTCCCTTCCTGGGGGACGTGAACTTATCCCAAATAGTGAAACGACTCCCTCGCGGGTGGCATGAGTCCAATATGGTGAGTGCCCGGCCGGTATCGCGGGTCGCGCGAGACCCACCACACACTTTTTAGTAGGGGCGGGCCGGACTCTATCATACAGGGCGCGCAATCGCCCTCGACGGTGCGACAGGCGTTGTCGTCGACTAGTATAGAGCCCGGGTCGGTCATGTAACGTCCGGTCACCCCTCGATAGTCCTAGTCACACACGCAAAAGAGAGTGAGACGGTCTCCAAACCTCATAATCTCGGTCCCCACCCCTTGCCGCATGTCTTCTCCCGGCCTCCGGTTTGCACGCGCTCCGCGCAGGGTGCGGATTGCCACGCACATTCAGCGCGTAACTTTTCTCCCCCCCCCCCCGTTGACATTCGCGATACAGAGGGCTTCATCATACTCCACTAGCACCCCCACCCGCTGATATTCGCGATACAGAGGGCTTCATGGAAACTTTGAGGGGAGCCGGAAGTTGGAGTACCAAACACTGACTCCAGGTACTCATCTGAGTACCTCACTGAGAAAGTTGTGTGCACCCCTGACTATAGGTTACTTACGTAACCCCAGTTCTCAGAGTAACATGAAGTGAGATGTCTCACCTGACGGCCCTTCTTGCTGAGGCGAAGCGAGAAGAGGTGCTTATTTTGAATGACGCCTGCGTCGTGGCGCAAGCTACTTATAGGGTTGGTGGATTCCCTGACGTTGGCGTCAAGATCACCAGCCAATCAGGATTGGCATAATGAGATTGATGCTTCTGGTGCATACGCTTTGAGGCGCATCCCATAGTGAGACATCTCACTTCATGTTACTCTGAGAACTGGGGTTACGTAAGTAACCTATAGTTCTTGAGGGTTCTGTATGGGGCGTCTGTGGCTGAGGAGGTAGATGGTTTTCGTCCAACAGAAGGTTGGTGGTTTGATCCCCAGCCTTGCAACATGTAAATGTGTCAATAGGCAAGATACTTAACCTCAAAGCTCCTGCCAACAGTGGCAAATGAATATATATAAAACATATTTGAGACTGGAGTGCTTTATAAATGCATCCCATTTACCATTTCATACACAAGTAAACCATGTTGATAGAATAAAAAATAAAATACTCATTAAATAATTCATTACTTTCTTTCCCTGTTTTGCTCTGCACATTGTGGAGTGCAATACAAAACAAAGATATGCATACAAAGCTATTCTTTACCTGTAAACAGCATTATAATTTAAATTCTGCCAACCAATTATAGCTTTAGGGAGTAGTATTTTCCTTATCATGGACGTTATGACCAGTCTGTTGCTCTGGCCCTGTTGTTTCTCCTGAGCATTATTGATAACCTCATGCTCCGTTGCTGAAAAAACCCCAAAAAACAGAGTCTGGTGAAACCACCAAAGGCTGCAGTTGTTAAAGGCTGGCATGGGTCAGTGGTGGTCAGCTGCTCAACATTCCTTACCCTGTTCGACCCATTCAGCTGTGGTCTCCAGGAGGCAGAACATTAAACAGAGCAGCAGCACGGTCTGAGACAGTGGGCTGTGAGTGCAACATTTCAGAGTGAAAAAGCTGGAAGCGTGACAAGAATCCATTAAATCGTGTGACTCTTTAAAGTGCCAGAAGAGTGTGAGTGAGCAAATAAACAAGTGATGAATCCGAAAACAGTCCCTCAGTGATACATCTCAATAATTTGGTTTGTGTTGTTGTGATCTCATGGAAACACTTCACTTATAGATACTAAATGTACAACTAGTTGGCATTCAACAAAGTGCCTACCTGGTCCGGTGTAACTCAAGCTAATTATATGCCAGTTGCTGGATTTTCACCAATGGCTGTTTTTTAGGAACAAATACAGTCTTTTTCACATCATGAGACTTTGAACACAGTATGACCTATAATGGTACATCAGGTTTGGATACTCAAAACCAGCATTCTGTTCCAGTATACTGACAACACATGGCCTTTAATCATATTTGTGGTAATTACTTTTTCCTTGCAATAGCTAAGCTTTTAGCAGTGTTTTGTAGAAAACCCTTTGACAACTTGAACTTGTAATGTTCAAAATAAGACAAAATTAGGTTAGGACAAAACCCTAATTACATAGCGGTAGCCTAGGGTGCGTAGTTATAGTTAAAGTTTCAGCGGCAAGATTAGTGACAGGAAAGGGGAGGATCATTTTCATTTAATTAACACCTAAAAAGGCAATTTCCAGCAATACAGAGCCTTCATTAACGCTATTCTCTTACTATAAGGCTCAGTTTGTATTGCAGTATTACAATGTTTCCAACTTGATTTTGTGAGATTATAGATAAAATACAGGGGTCTTGGGGTGCTCTCTTGTAAGAATCATGTGCACAAAGAGTTCCTATCTGTGATGCTGGTACAGATTGACATTACCGAGCGTCACTTGTTACTTTTATTATGGTAAAAAAAATGTGGTTTTGCTGGCACTGGCTTTTAGAGCCGTCAACACTTTTCTCTCCACAGCTCACAGTCTGAATAAAGCTCACTTTCACCACACCAGGGGCTCGTACGCACGAACGCACGCACCTCTGACAGGAACAGTGAAGGGACTGCAGTAATTTAGAGCCTCGGTCAAGGAATTAAATCAAAGTGCTACAGCATCCAGTCATGCTCAACCAGTCTCTCTGTTTATCATCAGATGGCAGAAATCGCTTCACACTATGGGTGACACGTTGTTTGCATTAACACAAATCACCCTCCTTTCCTTAACACCTGATATACACTCTGTTGATTTCTTGGACCTAAACACATGCTCAAACTTGCGGTGGGAGTAAACGGTAAACACTCAACTTGTGTTTACATCTTCATATCTGGGAGGCAGATTGGTCGAGTGGTCAAGCATTGGAGCTCAGAGCAGCCTCGCCGACACAAACAGATACTCGCGCACACAGCAAAAACCTAATTTAATTAGCTATCCTGCCAAACAGGAGCTTATTTTAATTACTTGTGGCTGCACGCAGCAAAGTCTCTCACGGCTTGCAGAAAATCACCATGGATTTCCCTAACTAATGACTGTGGCACATACTGTATGCCGCCTATAATATTGTTGAGGAGTAAAATCGGCCATTGATTTTTTCAGATAAGTTAGTCCTAGAGATACAAGGAGTGAAAACATAAAAATGTAGTATCTTCTCGGAGTGAAGCAGAGTTTGAACATACTCTTTTACTGTGCTGTTTTTTGAGTTTATATATCACAGAAATGAGCAGATGTGACAAATAAAAAAGCAGGGGGAGCGAGCAGACAAAAAAATCAAAAACGTATCAGCTCTGTGATCAAGCCTTGTAGCACAAACCAGTCCAATTACAGACACAAACAGGTTCCACATGATGTGCCAAAATGAAAAGTGATTGCAGCTCGACTGTCGCAATGATGGTTACACTGGTTGAATATTGATCCAGGGGTCAGCCACTGCTGCTTTTAGTGTTACTGAACGACTGCAGGTTGCATATGCACACAATTCAATTCAATTCAAAACCTTTATTTATCCAGGTAAAATCCCATTGAGATCAATGATCTCTTTTTCAAGGGAGACCTGCAGCAGTAGGTTCCACGTGAAAACATAAAAACATAAACAACAGAACAACAAAAGGACATCATACAGCAAAATGTACAGGGATTACAATTTACATATCTATCCACATGTACAGGTACCAACAGCATCTGATTTTGTAGCATCCAACCGAGCTTTAAAAACATGTAGTGGTACTAGCTTGGTAATTTTCCATTCTTTTTGCAGACTGTTCCATGTTAGTGGAGCTGCACATCTAAAAGCTTTCTTCCCTAAGACAGTCCTAGCACTTGGCACATTTAATAAAACTATTAAAAAGAAAAGAAAGAAGCCTAGTTTCAATGTTATCAGCATATTTAAAAGCGTTATCAGCCTAAAGTAGTCGGTCAGGGAAAGCATTTAATCAATAAGAGTAATTTAACTCAAACCATAATCTTTTCCTAAAATAACTACATCGTTTTGTTGCCCAAATCTAAAGAAGTTGTTTTTCATTCAGTTTTTAAAAGTGCTGTTTTTTTCACTTTCACAATGAAGCAATCTCAGCTTGGACGTGCCATTGATGACACCCATTTATTAGGCCAATAATATTCAAAAAGGGGGCAAAAAAGCGACTGTGTACAGCTCAGAGGAAAGAGTTAAGAGGCTGTTGACTGAAAGAAACCCAATAATTAATGCATGCTGCATAATTATATATAATTCATAGATGATTGCATACGTGCCGTTTAGAGAGCTGCTGAGTTGAGCTTTGCAAAGGATGAACAACTCTATAGAATATAAACAACAGCCAAGCAGTCTACGACCGGCATGTTCATATTTCATAGTGATAAAAAGCAAATGTTTATGTATTTGTCTGTTTAAGCATCATTGGTTAAAATGGATGTGTAAATATGCAAGCCATAATGAGTATAGCATAACAATGTAGGGCAGGGAAGGGGAAGCACTGCCCCCAGCTACTAGGAGTTCATCACCATGGCTCATAAACAAGGCACTGGGCTTTTTTGTAATATATTCTGACTTTACAGGAGGCTATATATTCTTTATACACTAGCAGTGAGCCAAGCTTAACCCTGGAGGCCTAAATCCATCTGTATTGCTCTCCGTTTTTAATGCGCTCCTCTGAGAGCCACTCATCCCTCTCCCCCTCTTCGTGTCTTTGCTGCTGTCGGTCCGTCTCTGTTTGTGGGAAAGAGAGAATTTGATTGCCATGGCAACCAAGTCTTCTTGCAATGACATGGACCGTGTTGGGTTGCAACAATCAATAACTATCCACAAAGACCACAGTGTACTGAAAGGGGCAAAGGTCAGATTGCATGCAAAAAGTGGACAAGCCCTCTACTGTCAATGTACTGAAACTCCGATGTGGAGAAATCCTATTGGGATAACCATTCTGCAAACGGTCTATAGCCTCCAAGTGCCGACGCAAAACAGCAAGGGCAATAGTGATCTGTGCAAATACTGAGAACAATAAAGCCGTTTGTAAATCTCAGGAAATACAAAGTATTATTTTCCCGAGAGGTTTAGAGTGCCGAGTTTGATTGGTGGGCCTTTTTTTTCTTTTTTTCTCTACTCGCTGTGTTTGCCAGCTAGGCAGAACAATCCCTCTGCTGAATAATTTCAGGCGCAAACAGAAAGATGTTCATTTATTTGAATTACCCGAGCCCGGGAAGAGTCAAAGTAGAATTAGTTTGCAACCCCTGTTGAAAAATTGTCCCTGAAGTAATAGATCCGTTCAAGAGTGAATTTAATACTTGCTACTCCCTGTTTCTTTTTCACTTTTACACATATTCACATACATTAATTCCCTCTCACAGCAACTTTTAAAGCAAAAATATGTTTTCTGGCTATCCAGACAGCATCACATAAATGAACCTTCAACTAAAATGTATAATATATAATAAACCGTTTATTAATAACGCCTATTTACTGGTGTATTTTATGTTGTACAACTAAAAATGTTGTGTTAACCATAGACCTTATTTCACCACAAACACAAAAAACATTGACTTCGGGACGAGGTACCCTGAAGTGTTAAAAAGCCAAGTCTTTCCTGGTTTTAGGACTCATTAATGAACCACTTTCAAAGAAATTCCACCAAAGTGACTAAGAGGTGGAAGTCCTAAAGGTAACATTTGGTTTGATTCACAGACTTTTCCACAGTATCAGGTCCAACATTTTTCACCTGTGAGGACTTCAATAAATAGCTTCCGTTTACATACCATCGGTGGCCATTTGAAAGCTCAGCTTCTGTACTGCACTCAAAAAGGAATACATTTAGTTTGAAGGGAGTACTTCATTTCAATGAGCAGAAAAAAGGAAACTTTCCATAAAATCTTTCTTGGCCTTGCTTCCCGCCCGCTGCCTTTGGAATGGCACTGTATTCTTGATTACAGGCGCTATTTCACCTTTGGCTTGGGGCAGCAGCCCATTTTGGCTTCGGACACAGAGTGGCAGAGGAGATGCAACTAGCAGGGCATAGATGTCTCCTCTGCCATTGGCATCCAAAGCCTGAGCTATTTCCAAACAGTTACACTGTCAGTCTGGGATTTAGCACAGCAGTTGATGGACACTAATAGGGCCTTGGCTGCTCCACTATTACCCTAAAGAGATCCCTTGTCAGCAACTATGTGATCAGTTGCCCGACCGAGGGTGTCTAACTACATGCCTGGTTGATCCAAGAGGTCTTAAGGCAGATCTGTAACACAGCTGTTTTTTTATTTCTGTGAAGGCTGGTTAAGATTAGCAGCAAATTTGAAACAATATTTCCAAGATTGTTTATTGCACACTTCAGCTGTATTGCACCACACTGTATATGTCCAAAATGTTGCTCCTGCATTGTTTTTGCTTTGAAAAATGGATGTAATGCAACCGCACCAATTACGACTGAGCGCAATTTAATTGCTAAACACCCTAAAGGATTGGTAGCAGGAATATTGTCCAAGTCAGGAAAACTAAAAATACTTTATAATGGTTCAAATAGATGTCTTCATTGTCAGAAGAAATCAATGTCTTTTTTAAAGATTGGACCATACGTCTGTGACACATTTCAAAGAAGAGAGAGGTAATGGAAGTCTTAGCGTCATTACACCTGGTCATACTGTATGATGACAGAAACAAATGGTTCACAGCATTGGTGCACATAAATCGAAAAATTATAAAGTGCACATGTTGAAATGGAATCGCCTTGCATATATAGAAAATGTGCCTTTTTGGAAAGAAATTGCCACAAACTATTGCAAGGTAACAAAACACATAATGAAATGGGAAAAATAATCATCTTTAGTGAAGAGTCTGACTCAGTGGGATACTTAATATATTCTGCCAGTTTTTGTAAATGCTGAAGGGATTCTTTTAACTTTGCTTTGTCTCTAGTTATCTTGATTTTCCTTTATTTTTGTCAAATTGTGGTTGTTTTTTGTCAGGGGATTATTTATTTAAAATCTTTCTGAGGTTGTATTGTCTTTGTATTGACTTTAGTGTCACCATCTGAAAAGCTTCACTGCAGTTCTGCAATAACACCTGCGTGGAGTATCTTTTTGAAGTTGTTGGAACCAACTGACAAAAACCTCGCTGACAGATTTATTTGTATCAGCTTCTGGCTGCAGCTAAAAATTGACGACCCTACAATTCACCTGCCTCGGTAAAATGATGGCTTCAGATTGTTCAATGGGTGCGTCTCACTTCGGTTATTTTTCATTTCCTCGCTCCTCGGGCTCGGTATCATCGTTTCTCTGCGTCTAGTCCCTCCCACCAGGGAAGCATGGAGAGATGCAAGGAAACCACGAGAAGCAGGGAAATGAGTTTTAAGAGCAATGGGACGTCCTTTCCTCCGGAGCGTCACGTGAAGCGACGTCCGTTTGTGATGACACCGCACAGCTGATCGTCTGACAGCAGCCAGCTCTGTCCCCGTTATTTTCACAAACACCCCTGCCCATACTTGCCAACCTTGAGACCTCAGAAATCGGGAGCATTTCAAAATGCAAAATGGGGGGGGGGGAGGTGGTAGTGGATCGCCGGAGCTGTTAGATTAACATTAACATGCTTATTGTAGTTCTAAGTGCACTGCCTTGCGGCCTGTAGCACCGTCCTTGATGGAGCGTGTGGGCAGGAAAGGAGTGAGTAGAGAGTAGAGTAGTTGTCGATTTTTGTTCTGTTTTCTATGACTATCTGCCTCACCCTCTCAGACGTTCAGTTGCGCGCGCTACTAAAGAGACGTGTTACCATGGAAAGCAAACAATGGTGTAGCTGTATTAAAGTCCGAGTGGAAACAGTCCTGAGTAAATCTGATTTTGTCAGAAATCGGGAGAAATGCGGGAGAAATATGACCCCGGGAGGAAACCGGGAGAGGGCAATGAAATCGGGAGTCTCCCGCAAAAATCGGGAGGGTTGACAAGTATGCTTCAGAGACAGTACATTATTTCAAAAATAAAAGCGTTTTGTGTAGCAGTAACACCAATGACGTAATTTTGGGTGACTGACATTTATTTGATATTATTAATAATAATTTGCGTTTTTTTTTACCATTTCAGTGTTATATTTAATGCTTGTAATGTTATGTAAATATAAATTAGATTTATTTATTGAAAAAAAATCTTTTAAATGAAAACTATAGGCTCCTCTTCCATGTATGATCAAAGTGACAAGGCAGTTCCTTGAACTTGGCATCTTAAATAAATTGTAATTTATGTATAAAACCATTTTTTATTTATNTGCGTCACTCTTTAGTCTCCTCTGGTCTCCAGCTGTGTTCGTCACTCTTTACTGGCTCCCACTGTGTGCGTCACTCTTTAGTGTCCCCTGGTCTCCCAGCTGTGTGCGTCACTCTTTAGTGTCCCCTGGTCTCCCAGCTTGTGCGTCATCTAGTGTCCCCTTCTCCACTGGTCTCCAGATCTTAGCGTCCCCTGGTCTCCCAGCTGTGTGCCTCACTCGTTAGCGTCCCCTGGTCTCCCAACTGTGTGCGTCACTCGTTAGCGTCCCCTGGTCTCCCAGCTGTGTGCCTCACTCGTTAGCGTGCCCTGGTCTCCCAGCTGTGTGCCTCACTCGTTAGCGTCCCCTGGTCTCCCAACTGTGTGCGTCACTCTTTAGTGTCCCCTGGTCTCCCAACTGTGTGCGTCACTCTTTAGTGTCCCCTGGTCTCCCAGCTGTGTGCCTCACTTGTTAGCATCCCCTGGTCTCCCAACTGTGTGCGTCACTCTTTAGTGTCCCCTGGTCTCCCAGCTGTGTGCGTCACTCTTTAGTGTCCCCTGGTCTCCCAGCTGTGTGCGGTGTCCCCTGGTCTCCCAGCTGTGTGCGTCACTCTTTAGTGTCCCCTGGTCTCCCAGCTGTGTGCGTCACTCTTTAGTGTCCCCTGGTCTCCCAGCTGTGTGCGTCACTCTTTAGTGTCCCCTGGTCTCCAGCTGTGTGTGTCACTCTTTAGTGTCACCTGGTCTCCCAGCTGTGTGCATCACTCTTTAGTGTCCCTTGATCTCCCAGCTGTGTCTTGAGCTTCTTGCAGCGTTTTGTATTTGTTATAATTTAGTGACTTTGACCCCCAGAAGTTGACTTTTTTTGTATTCAATTAAATATCTTCACAGCTATTGGATGGAAAATGATGATAAACACAGAGGATGAACATATTGACCAATCAGCATCGAGTATTCTTTGATTTGATTTTGATATACTTTATTAATCCCCGTGGGGACATTGTTTCTCAGCATTTGACCCATCCTAGTGTTAGGAGCAGTGTGCTGCCATTATGAACGGCGCCCGGGGAGCAGTGTAGGGAGTGTGTGTCTTGCTCAGGGACACCTCGGTAGCACTTGGTCTTGCTGGGACTTGAACTGGTGTCCTTCCAGTTGCCAAGCCAAGTCCCTATCGACTTCGCCACCACCGCCCTCAACTTCAACTTCAACTAAGCCGTGTAGTAATGTATGTTAAAACCTGGGGCAAAGAAGACCCTAATTAGATGCATGGCTAGATATCACTAGAGTCAAGTCACATTTATTTAAAAAAGCATATACGTCATATCCTATTTCACTAATGCACTGTAACACAACATGTGTCACTAGTAAAAGAAGCACTGACATAAAAATTGCGAAACAACCACAACAGAAAGACCCCTTCACCTCCATTAATGACTACAAACAACCTTTCCAACGCAGGGATTTCAAAGAAATTCACATCCACATTAATCCCGTTTAATCTGACAGAACAGACTCACATTATGAATGCTGACGTACTTCTCCTGAATTATAATATGTCAGATCCTTTGTGGTGATCTGCATGCCCTTTAACATCCCTCTACCTCTGTTTTATTAGACGCTATGGATGCAGATATTAATGTCATGGGGAATGAGTCCTGCGTTCCAAAATGACGAGGAGAGCATCGCCGTCATTATTTTCCCCCTCAGTAAATGCCCTCTCTGCATATTAACTCATCACAGGAAGCCTCGGGGGGCGGCGGCCTCAAAATGACCCTAATTAGGCCCGATGTGGTAAAAACAAGAACCTCCGCATGAGTTTAAGATAGCAATATATGTGATGTGGTGACATTAAGATCAATGGAAGGTCAACAGGGAGTAACCTGAGGTGTTTAGGGGGAAGGGAACACCCCCCCCAAAAAAGGCCTTAGCTATAGAGAGATGATGATTGATATATTGATTCATATCTCACACTGTACTGTAACTTTTATTCATGTAACTGCGTTATTCACGCGTTATTATTTTTCCTTTTAAATGAGTGTTTGAAAAAGCCATTTTATAATATGTTTCTTAATGTCTTTCATTTTTGTAAAGCACTTTGAATTGCCTCGTGTTGAAAGATGCTGTATAAATAAACTTGCCTTGGATAATTGTGTGTGTCTGTGTCGTTCTCTGTGTGTGTGTGTGTGTGTGTGTGTGTGTGTGTGTGTGTGTGTGTGTGTGTGTGTGTGTGTGTGTGCCTGTGTGTGTGTGTGTGTGTGGTGTGTGTGCCTGTGTGTGTGTGTGTGTGTGTGTGTGTGTGTGCCTGTGTGCTTGTGTGTGTGTGTGTGTGTGTGTGTGTGTGTGTGTGTGTGTGTGTGTGTGTGTGTGTGTGTGTGTGTGTGTGTGTGTGTGTGTGTGTGTGTGTGTATGCACGCACTCAAACAGAGTATGTGTGCACTTTGTGCCAAACCCCTTGTAATATATTCAGTTATTTAAAAGTGTTTGGTTTGTTTAAAGTTGTGGAGGGGGTTTGGTCTCCTAGAGAGCTCGGATAACCCTAATCCACAACACACATTTTTATCAGTAGTTCATTGGCAGGGCTAAATATTGACTTATCATTAAGTGGAATGACTGAAACCCTAATAATAATTCACGTTGTCTAAGCACCTTGTGTTGACGCGGCGCTCCCGATGCTATTAACGAATGTATGCAAATCCAACATAAATCTGAAGATTAGGGCAGAAGCATTCTGCAAAGCAAGAGAGAAAAACAAGAGGTGTGTGATAAAATGCTGTCAACACACACGCACATGCACACACAGCTTACAGAGAGCAAGAGAAAATAGGTGTGTGTTTCAAAAACGTTAACACAAATGTACAAGCATGTCACACACAGCAGTTCACAGATAACGCCTACAAAGACAGGGATTGGATTTCTGCTGAATGGGTGATAATACAATAGTGAAGTTTAGCGGCAGAACAGTAAACAAACAAAGTAGACCTACAACATTGAATGGATGCAGGGAAGTAGGAAGCAAGAGCGGGATAGAGAGCAGTAGATGGACGGAGAGAGGAAATCAGGTGTAAATCAGATAGACGTAAACATGAGTAAGAGGAAATATGCAGCACGGAGAAAGGAACAAGTGATAGTCAAGAGAAATGTAGTATTATTATGGGATGATAGAAAAACTGATTAAATTAAAGCATCGTAAAGAGAGAAAAGTTAGGATTAGAGAAGACACAGATACAGTATATGTGAAGATGTGGAAAAGTTAGGAATGCAGGGATGAAGGAGATAAATACTGAACTTCAGGTCAAAGGTGATCATGTTGTTATTTCATCGAGGCAGAAATAAAGACAGAATCAAGATATGCATAGAGTTTGAAATTAGCCAAGATGAACGATATATTGAAAGCCAGTCTGATTGCTAGTGAGTGACTGGAAGGGGGGCAGATGAGTATAAATTGTGAGTTGCGTTGGGCCTGTTGTCTGGATGGAAGGGGGCGTAGAGGTGAGGATGCCGAGAGGACGAGGGATGAGTGGAGAGAAGCTATTTTGGAAAAGTGTTGAGCTGTTTATTTGCACGTCATTGAAGCTGAAGTAAGGCGCTGGGGGAATTGGCCACCAAGCCCCCGCTCTGCAACAGCTGCCGCTGCTAAGTGAGTTACTAGCCGTCAGACTGCCTTTATGTCACACAATCACACACACATACGCATGCATTTTCCTGTCACATGTTGCCTGTGATGGATGTTGTGAGGCTATAATGTACTGCAACAGCGCAGTAGAAAATATGTGCCATCCTCCACTTTTGGCCTTTAAATTAAATGATTGCTTAAATGAACGGCATTTCATGTGCAAAGAGTGAATGCTGATTGGGTTGTTAAACAATAAGTTATTTATCACTCCACAACTAGCTGCAGCCCCATTAAAGGGCGAGGCCATGATACAAAGCAATGACTTAGTGTTTAATGTCTGCTGTCAGATCAAATGGGAAACACAGCTGGGGGTAGATAGTGCCAGGGATCAGCATGTCATCAACTGTTAGGATGAATTTGCTAAATACCTCATGAAAGCTAGATTATTTTAAAAAACAAGCTAAATAAGCACAGGAAACCGAGAGGTTTTGATATATTTCAGTCTGATTCAAAATGAGAAGATTCTTTTTTAGTGGTCTCATTAAAATACAATTTGTCCTTCTTCCATAAGCAGCGTTATGATCTTTTAGTTGAGCCGTGCCGTGCCGTGCCATGCCATGCTCATTTGTACTTCCAATGCATCCTCACAGCAGGGGCTTACTTTGCTGACTCAGTATTATAGCAGGACAATATTATATCCCTAATCCTTTGCAAGGCCAAAGCTTGACAGTCCTCCCCCTTAACTAAGCTGAGGCGTCAAAGTAACCAGATTGGCTCAACTTGTGTTATTAGGAGAGCCACTGGAGACAAGGCTCAGTGTTTACTCTATAATCTTCAGCTCCACAAAAGCTGCTGCCAGTTTTGTTGCATGACCTAACCTTAATTTCACACACAATGCACCTCTCTTTTCTGTTGGGGTATGACATTTGTGTATTCTACAGTGTTTCTCAAATACTGGCACTTGAATTGCTTTATTTGTCAATCATTCAAAAGGACTCAAGTTATTAGAAATATGAAGTATTTGAGATTGTGAGGAAACAAGCTTGAAATATGATATTCAATATGATATGCTGTAAAACATTTACAGGGAAATGGAACGATTTTATGTATTTTAAATGTCACCTTGCTGCTGAAGGTGAAGTGGTAGCAAAAAGACATCACCTATCACTGTCAGAGATGGCAGCTCTCAGAAAAACACACTGCCTCTCCCCCTGCGCTCTTTCGACAGCATAGCCTGAATATTACTGCTGTATGCAGAGACGAATAGAAGAGAGGAAAGGAGAAGAGGAGGATGTATAAAAGATTTGATAAGAGGAGAGGCACGCTAATATCCCCAGCAGCATAAATACTAAGTATTTGCAGATGGGGGAACCGGGGTAAAGAGAAGACAAAGTTGGAGTATGGGAAGTGTAGAGAAGAGACATTGCAGTCCAACATGGCCTGGATCTTTGTTTCAGTATGGACAGAAGAGAGGACAGGGAGAAAGGAAGTGGAAGAACAGGCAAGGTGCAGGATAATAGGATGAGTAATATTATGTGATGCCCTGCTTAGGTATGGAGAAGCAGCAGAGGACAAAAAAGGTGATGAGGAAAACTATAGAAAGGCTAGTATTCCGTGTCTTAGAGAACAAAAAAGCATTGATGTTATACAGTACATCACTGTTGAAGAACTTAAAATACAACAACAGCATATAAATGACATTTGAAAGAAAATTAAAAGTCCAAACACTCACTGTCCCACTGATAAAAGCCCTTGCATTTCAGCAACTAACGATTATATACAAAATTATTAAATCTGCAGATTCTTTCTCGATTAGTCATTGGCCTGTAAAGAATCAGCCAATAGTAAAACAATTATCATCACAGTTTTTCAAGGTCTTGATCTGTCAGTCCAAATCTCCCAAATGATGTAACGTAATATGATTTAAAACTGAGAAAAGCAAGAAATCTTCAAATTTGAGAGTGATATTTTTATTTATTTTTTGCCATCAATGGATTAACAAGTTGACCTTTATATGCAGATCTAAAATGCACTAAGAGTAGCTCAGTGTCTGTGGCCACATTATCAGAAATGGCTTCACTGTTAGGATTTCTGGAAAGTTAGGCCAAGCAACACATTTACTGCCTACAGCCATTGGTACCTTTGGAGATCTTGAAATAGTGTCCAAATCATCAATAAAAGGTGCTTCATCAAATATTATTTCCTCACAGTAAGACCAAGAATTGAAATGTGTTTTAAACAATGATGTGATGCTTGTTTCCTCTTTAGGTTTCATCTGCTGTGGGCAGGAGTATATCAACTCTTCAACCTCACTTTGCTGTGTTGGTAAAGACGGAAATCCCAGCATGCACCCTGCTGGCAATGAGACGGTGACACTGCAGTGCTGTGGGTCAAAGGTCATACATCAGGAAGAGGAATGCTGCAATGGGATTGGCTATGACGCTCAACGACACGTGTGTGCTGACAAACCCACACCCGGCCTGCTGGTACAGGTGTGTGTGTGTGTGTGTGTGTGTGTGTGTGTGTGTGTGTGTGTGTGTGTGTGTGTGTGTGTGTGTGTGTGTGTGTGTGTGTGTGTGTGTGTGTGCACTCTTAGTAGAGAAAGTTCCATATGAGACATGACACATTATTATCAATAATTTTGTAATTGTCAATTTATTAAAAAAAAATCTCTAACAATTAATTCATAGATGTTCAGTGTTGCCATAGCATTTAAGATATTTGTTTGCCAAAATATCGGGCCTTCACACGTCTACTTACATGTTAAGCGGTTATCAGCAGAAGAAATGTCTCTCCCTCTCCCAAACTCACACTCATTGTCACATCAGGAGTTGGGGTCTGGGTCATCTTCCATTTATCAACCGGGGTCATGTGGTGTGTGTGTGTGTTCCTAAGTCAGCACGAGACAGGCGCTGCATACACACATACACCATCAGAGGCGCACACACACAGGGACAAAGGGTAGGAACTCTCATTAGCTCTAATGATGTCATTAAGGACCATTCTTACCACACACAAACATACACACATGTAGCAAGAATCGGCATGTATCGTGTGTTAGACACAGAGGCGCTTTAGAATACATATATAACAAATTGTGTCTTTCCTCCCCTGACTTTGCTCTTCACTGCTCTCTTACCAGTCCATAACCTTGTTTTTTTTTGTCTTCTCAACTTCTCTGTTTCCCCCCACTTTCTCCATCCTTCTCTGGCCCTTCCTCCTCCTCTTCACAGCACGAATGTATGCAGGGCGCCATTTGTCCTTTAGCCGCAGCCTCTACAGCTTACTGTGGCTCTTGTGACCTCGATCCATCTACGACCGCCTGCACATGGCTCCTGTCTGCTCACACACAGCCTGACACACCCAACGCAACAGACTCACCTTCCATCAACATCTCTCATGAAGCTCTCTCTCAGGGTCTGTCTACACATGCAAATAAAAGTCATAATACATTCAAAATGGCAGACGAGAACCTGCAACTTGATGGGAGCCTGTGCGCGTCACATGAGGAAGTTGTGTACAGCGGAGATGCCAACAGATACACCTATACAGGTAATTGGTGTGTTTGTGTGCTGTTGTGTTTTAAACAGGCTGGCTGCAGTATGAAGAATTACCAAACCAGTGATTTTCCATAGCAATAAGCTTAGTTCATTATTAGCATTTGTCTTTGCTTTTGCTTTAACTTTCTTCAGTGTTGGGTGTCTGTGGTAACAAGCCTAGACATAAGGAGACAGCTTATGCATTTAAAACGAATAGTCTTTTCCACCCTAAAACTCCCGGTGTTTAATGTTTCCAAAATGTGTCCTTTACCTCTCAAAGTCTGACCAGTGGTCATGTATGTCTCCTTTTCCAATGACTGCTCTTCTATGTTGGCACTGCTACAAACATGTACTCTTGTTAGCAAGGAAAACCGAATTACTTTTACTTGCCTAAACATTTTGAAGTGTCGTTGACACAACTCCTAAATAGCTGCCAAAGCTCAGAGGAAATCACATGATCCTTTCCGGTGTCATCATACATCTGTAATAAGAAATGTTGACCGTTCATAATCTGCCTGCCTGTTTCTGACCTCTGACTTTGTGTGGAATAAGGACTCTCATTTCAGTCCTCAGAGCCACTGTGAAGAATATTTAATAAAGAAAAAGCCATCTATAGAAGACACCGCTCATAGAAATGTTGTGCCTGAGGAAACCAATTGTGCATTTTACTCTAAATGTGTAAGTCGCTGCAATCAATGGGCTTTGGAAACAGATGCCCTTCTGCACACACACACACACACACACACACACACACACACACACACACACACACACACACACACACACACAGGCACAATTATGCAATTATTGGACATCCTGAAAAATATTAAAACCTTTCTTATAAATCTTAGGAATTCATCTTGTGACATTTAATTCCAAATCATTTGGTCACTCGGATTCTTAAAACTTGTCTGGATTTGTGCGGTGTCTGAAACACGCTAATGTAAGACTGTTAGAATCTGCATTGCATTTTCCACAACAATGTATTACCTGCAGTAAGCAAAGTAAAAACATTTTCTAATAATCAATATTTTGTTCCTTTTATTGTCACGGGGAAAAACATTATGTTAAATTGTTTAAAATATATAAATGACTTTAAATAACCAACAACTAGCCATTTTGATAAATACTGAAATAAAGCAATCTATCGAGCATTCGGTAATTTCTACAAGATGTTCCTTAGTCCATGTTCTCCTCACTGACTCCCTCTTGCTTCTCTTCTCTCCTCCCACTGCTCTCCTTTTTTAAATCCTCCCCCTCTCATCTTTCTTTGGTCTCTCTATATCTCGCTCTCCTTCACCTTTAGCTTTGTCTCCTCTTCCTCTCTGGTGACTACAGTGGAAAAAACATTATTTTGTTCCCTAAATAAAATGCCGTCTCAGAATTTTGTTTATTAATGAACTTTCATTAGGACGATTTTTCTCTTTTCATTCCTTTTTATTTTCATGTTCACTTTCACTCCTCTGCCTCCCCTCTTCCTCCCCTTTTCCTCCCCTCTTCCTCCCCTCTGCCTCTCCTTCTCTTGATATTTCATTTCTGTTTTTTTCCACGTCTTTCTCACTCCTCTTCTTTTATGTCTTGTTTCTCCTTCTCTTTAAACAAATTGCACATTGTGCTTTCCTCCGAGTCTTTCACAATAAATATCTAATTATTTCCCATTTTTGCACCTTTTTTTTACCCCCTATGTTTACCTTGCTAAGCCATCATGTGTCTCTCTTTTAACTTGCATAATCTCTTTTTGTACTGTTTTCTATAGACATACATTTCTATTATGTATTATCCTCTCTTCCATCAGTCTCAACACTTATTCTTCGATATATCTCAATTTACAATTCTAGTCTGAAATAATGCATATTTATTTGTAAAAATGTTATTAAATGTTAAACCTTTTAGACCATCTGTGTTCCTTTTAGTTTCAAATAATGAAATAACACTACCATGACATCTTGTCTGCCTGTTCTATGTTTTGTTCCACCTTTGGTTTCTTTAAAACCTCATGAGTTCTTCTCCATCATTGTAATATTTGTGTGCTTACTTCTCTACATTCTTATGCAAATAAATGTAACTATTCTCAGTTACCGTTTAACAAAGTAGTGACTCAACCTGTGCACAGTCAATCAGAAACAAGCTGTTAGATTACCTGTCGTCCCTTTGATATTAGAAAGTTATCTTTTAAGGAAAGTTTTGTTCCTGATTAGGTTGTTTGAAACAAAATAAAGTTAACGTGGAAAACACTCCCTCTTCTTTCCGTCTTTGCTCCTCAGGTGTATGGACAAGCCCCAGACATCTGATAATAAACACATCTGCAGTGGAGCTGTACTGGGATCAGCCCCCCCGACCTAATGGACACATCTCCCAGTACAGACTGAACAGAGACGGCCACACTATTTTTACCGGAGACCACCGTGACCAGAATTATACCGACACTGGACTCGTGCCAAACCGCAGGTAGAGAGAAGGCACTCGCATACTTTACACACACATGAATGCAAATGTGTTTGTGTGCACATATGTAGTAGTCAAACATGCATAAACACAATTCACTTGTAGCTTCATAATTAATCATGCCTCTAATTCCTACACTTTCCCGTTTGAGTGTATGCGTGTTTATATGGGGGTCACCCTGTTTTAAAAGCCCTCCTATCTCCTATCCTATCCCATCCCTGTCTCTCTGAGGACTGCACTCTGTATATGTCTGTTTGTGCCATTTAATGAGCAAATATTTGACATGCCAATGACAGACACAAACATCAGTACACACACACACACACACATTAAAACACAAATCAGATTTAGCTTTTGCTTGCAGACAGCAGTGGAGCGGAGATTTTATTTATCTGTTTATTTTCATTTAACCTTTATTAATCCGTGTCTTTTTTCTGAGATGGATTTTCTGTTTTAATTACGGGAGTGTAAAATGATACCCCGCCTACCCTCCTCTTTCTCTCTCTCATGTCTCCTTTTCCCTCTCCTTGGTCTTCTCTCTCCAGAGACAATTTCTCCTTTCCCCAAATAGAATTATTGGGATAACAACCTGCAGTACTCCAATGTGTGCCAATGTGTGTGTGGAAGAGAAAGAAAGGAAGGAAAAAAGAAGATAGGACTGTGTGTGTGTGACGTTTAATTTTCCCTAATTCCAGATAGTCTGCCAGAAGGCATTCCCGTCCCGACATTTCGCTTCTCATCACTTGTCTCGCCTCCTATTCACTTCTCTCTCCTCTCACCCTCCCCTCCCATCCTTTCCCTCTTACCTCATTCCTCCTTCCCTTCTTTTCCCAATTTAGCTCTGCGCCAAGAATTACACAGGGAGCACCGGCCCCATTATCCAGGCAGTCTTGTGTGGGTTTCTGCCCGCGTGTGTGAGTGTGTACCCACGCATGCCTTTCTGTGTGCGCATGTGTCTGTGCATGAGACTGCTCAAAGTGGCCATTGATTATTTATGACAATGTTGATTAGCTGTCACTTTGCTTCGGCAGCCCAGGAAGTGTCTAAGATGACGAGAGAATTAACCTATTCCCTCTGGCTGGCCCCGCAAGACACACACACACACACACACACACACACACACACACACACACACACAGCCACAACCACAGCCATACAGATGCAAATGGCCCATTCAACGATTACCTACCACACACGCACACCGTTTGACTTTTGATATCCCAAGGCGGTGTTTACATTTAAGTAAATATCTTCCAGTGATGAAGTGTTTGAATTCATTCTCCCTCTGAAACCCTATGCCATGATACACTCCTTCCTCTCCATCACACTCGCTCTCTTCCTCTCATGATTTCTCTCTCTTCCTGTCTCTCCTCTCCACAGTTGGTCCGTCTCAATGAGTTGTATTTATGTATGTTTTGCTCTGTGTGTCTCTGTGTGTCTATGAGAGCAACATATGAGTAGTTTTAATACCTTTTCCTGACTGCGTTCTAACCCACTGCACTGGTGCTAATGGCCTCCTGTTGGAAACGCTCTGCGCAGGAACAATAACCCAACAGCACCGCCTATTAATGCATGTGTGCTGGAGTTTATAGCAAATTAAAGGCTTTTAATGTTAAATGGTGGCCCACTTACACAGCTAATGTAGGCTTTAGCACCAGCCAGCCACACGCTCTTAAAAGGGAAATCTATCTTATGATGTCATGGGCGAGAGGCAGAGAGCGGGCCGAGAGGGGCAGCGAGACAGACGTAAGAGAAAGAGAGGTGTATGATGGAGTGGGAGAAAGAGAAAAAAATGGACCTCAAGTGTGGTCAGTGTATGAGCTTAAACACACAGACATGAGCACACTATGTACATTCATTTTTGATCTATTTGTGGAGGGCAGAGCAAGAGGCTGTGAGTCTTTCCTTTGCCTATAATTTGAAGACATTTTTGTAATGTCATGAAATATCTTTGACGGAAACTATGCAACCGAGTTGATCTTAATACCCGCACAATTGCCCTTTTTTGCCATGCAAGAAAACTTTTATGACACAAATTCTGTATCAAGTGACAGATTACATTCCTCCCTGTGCTCATGCTAAGCTGGGACTTCCGTTCTCAGTTTTTGCTCTTATATATTTCATTTCATTTTTATTTGTCCCGCTCATGGTACGCAAAACTCAATGTACAATAATTGCCAACAAAACATGTCTCTACAACACACCATTGAGCGAAAAGGGAGAAGAAAAAAACCTTACATGATCTTCTCCTTTCAAAAAAAATAAAAATAGATGCATATCACATACAGTTTTTCATCCATACCCTGTTTTCCAATTCTAAAAAGTCCCTTGGAGATAATCTACAACAACACTTCTGCAACTCAGACTCTTAATTACATTAAAACTTGTTTCAAAAAAAGCAACAGATTCCCTGTTGATGCAACTCCTGTGTTTACTTACAGGAATGACCTTCCTTGAAAGTATAATGGGCATTTGAGCTTGGTTTCTTTCTCCGTTTTTGTCCAGCAAAATACACACAGCATTCTCAAGTTAAAAAAACCTAAAAAATAAACCAAACAATATAAAATACATTATCGTATGTACCTGGTAAGTTCTGCTATTTTTATGAATACTCCCTTTGACTGTGGGCCATGATCCTGACCAGGACCAAACATGTTTACTCTATGCTTTGGTACAGTTGTGTTAACTGTCTCTCTGCATGTTCTTTCTTTCTCTCTTCTTTCCTCTTTTCTCTGTGTCCCTCCTCTGCTATCTCTTTTCTGCTTTCCTCTCTTTACCCCACCATCTCCTCAGGTATGTGTATGAGCTGCAGGCCAGCACAGGGGGTGGGACCGGTGTGAGTGACAAATATGTTATACAAACACCAGTCTCTTGCCCAACTGGGATCCAACCTCCCCACAATGTGACTGTGTTGGGCCCCCACTCCGTCTCTCTGGCCTGGACCCCTCCTGGTGAGTAGCTGTCTGAATGGATGGATGGATGCATTTAGTTTGAACCCAATGGCATCACAAATTAGACACTGTGTTTGTAACGATAACTAACTTGTTTATGTGTGTATCAAGGGTAAAATATATATACACATTGTGTTGCTCCTTGTAATGCTATCGGTGTTTAGATGTACCATGCCCAATGGTGGCATTGTGGGTAATTGTGTGGTTACTGTGAAGTGATCACAGAGACAGGGGGGCTCAATTCAATGTTTGTAAGAATTTAAAATGTATTTTCAGCGGTGTCGAGTAACTAAGACGTTCTTTGTTATGCACGTGTCAAATGGCAGCTACAGTTTTTCTATATAAAACAGCATTTAGTCGAATTATTAAAGTCAACATTTTACTTACATTAACTTTGCAAAGTTATTTCCCAGAAACAAACATACATTAATTATTTTTCCAATGATCTAAAAATAAAACTAACCAACAATATAACAATGGTTGTTATATTTATTAGATTTGGCTTTAAAAATGCATAACAAATAAATCCACAATATTAAACTGAGCAGAGAGAAGTTTTTCTTCCTTGTGAATCCCTTGTTCCTCAGATTGGAGGAGACAAAGCGAGGGGCCAGACTGAAACAAAAGCATTGTGATGTTTTTTTATTCACCTTCTGGCCTCTCAAGACCTGGACACACACACACACACACACACACACACACACACACACACACACACACACACACACACACACACACCCCAGGTTTACATGAGCACACACTCAGGGCTGAGTTTCATGCTTATGGGGCAGTGATTGTCTGCCCTAACCCATCTATCATTGACTATTACTCTCTCATTAGGCTGATTTCCTATTTCAGAAACTGCTTATAGGGCCAACTAGCAAAGACACTTCACTTTGTTGTGTTGTGTGTGTTTTGTGTCTGTGTTTATGCATGAGTCTTCATACGTGTGTATTTGTTGTGTTTGTGTTTGTGTGCACATCACTGTGGAGACATTTCCATAGGCAGGCCTATTCTATCGTCATTACGGGTTGATTTTAAAGGTGAGGAAATATCGTCTGGGTTTTCTCGCTTGGTTAACTCCCTGAGCCCAGAATCTGGAGTGTTTTCGACTTCAGTGTGTGTGTGTGTGTGTGTGTGTGTGTGTGTGTGTGTGTGTGTGTGTGTGTGTTTGTGTCTTTGTGTATACATGTGTGTGTTTTTATCTGGTTGTGTGACGAAGATGCTAGGATTGTGAGGGCATAATAAGTCGGTTTCAAAACTCCAATATAGGCAAATAAGTATGCTTCTATGTATTCATATTTGAATAGAGACTATAGCTTAAAATCTGAAGTTCACTATTTTCTAAACTAGAAACCACATAATTATGTCGAAGTATGCAACACAGAGAAATACGAGCGATACTTGTGTAACAAGTGGGGGCCTAAATTCTGTTACATGGCGGTATTTAGGTATCACAGTTAGCATGGGTTTGAATAATTTCCTGTATGTCTCTCCTTTTCCACAGCTCAGCTCCACAGCAGTCAGCCTATAAACTACAACATCCTTTTAAATCCAGGAAGTGACAATATCTTAATGCATCATGCTGGCCCAGACCTTCACCTCACTGTGACGGGTCTACAGCCATTCACCACCTTCTACATCAGAGTGCAGGCCTGTCAGAGTGGTTAGTATTTGATAACACTGATTTTGGAATAAAACATAAAATATTATCATTAGTTGTGCACTATAAAGAGACAATTTGGCAAAACTAAATACAAAAATGTTACACTTTTACTCTTGTGTGATGTTCTTAAAAGTTGAAACAGTGAACACAGTCCATTAATATACTTATTTCATGAATTTAGAAGACAACGGTTGACTATTTTTGCCTAGAAATGTCTGCTTTGTGACTAATTGTTCATGTTTTGCACCTTGTAGATGGGTGTGGAGTTGGAGGGGAAGTGTATATTCGTACCTTAGAGACCGCCCCAGAAGGTCTGCTGCCCCCCACTGTGAGGGCAGCTGCAGCCAGGGTCCTGGAGATCCACTGGTCACCCCCACAACAACCCAACGGAGTCATCACATCCTACCATATATACAGGTAACCCATGACAAAAAAAACATATACACACATATGCATGTGAAGTACACTGAGACCAATGACCAGTATCTGCCTCATTTTGTATTTACTCTTACAAATCAATGTGGAAATGTGATCACATAATTTACTCAGTTTATCACTAATGAACTAGAAGTACCACACAAATGAAATTCACATACTATGCAAACATATAATTAGCTTTATAGACAAAAAAACGGATGATATGTGATCTATCTACGATTCTTCTTACTTTGTGTGTGTGCGTTTGCATCTGCGTGCATGTATTAATGCATGCTGAAGGTCGTGGTCTGCTTGTTGACCAAAGAGTGTGTGATCTGTATGCAGGGTCAGACCAGACTAAGCCCTTTAAGTCCTCCGGAAACACACATTAGCATAGAAGTTCACACACACACACTGACACACCTGGCATGATCAGACTCAGGCAGACAGGGACTTGGATAAAATAGGAAAATCTCTCTCACACCTGAAACTCTACATAATCACAGACAAAGGGTCTTACCAAGACATCGGGATGCTTGCATCAGCCAGGGACTTAAACATGATGTTTAAGGCGTGATGATCCATTTTTATTTCTAATTCCACACAAACTAAGTGAGCTTAATTTTAGTACAATGAAGAATAATAAGATATATTAAAATAGCTATCAATAACATACTTGAAAATATACTTTGGCAAAAATCTCTAAAGCCTATATCTCCAAAAGTCAACAACTCTAGATTGATAAATGGGATTAAAATATGGGGTGTTCTGTCCCTTTAAGTGTAACTTTTCAAATACTAATTACAATTTAGGAATTTCTAATCTAAGATAACTTTTAGTATATTTATTTATATAAACAAAACATTTTAAGTTTATTAAATTATATTGGACACATTTTGATGATGGCTAATCCAAGTCTTTATTCTGTTAAAGGCGTCCAGTAGGAACAGAGGAGGAGCTGCTGGTGTTCATCTGGTCCAGTGGGCCACTTGAATTTGTTGATGCAAGCCCCGCCCTGCAACCCTTCAGCTTCCTCCAGTACAGGGTCCGCTCCTACAACTCCAAAGGCTCCGTGCTGAGCCAATGGGCTTTAGCTCAGACTCTACAGGCCGAACCACAAGATATGGCCCCTCCCACTGTCACGCCCACTGGTAAGTTCACCGAGTCACATGCAATCTGCTGTTGTTAAAATGTTCCTGTATTGAATTACTGTAAAACTCCACACATTCTGTGCACTTTGACAGGCGCATACTCAGCCCATCTGAAATGGAGTGAACCGGGGCAGCCCAACGGTCTCATTTCCCATTATAGACTGGTTTACAAGAAGCACCAACAGGACCCAACGCTCAACTCAACTGCTGTTACTGCTCTCACTGTGGAGGTAAATGCACACTTACACAGAAAAGCACACACACAGTGAACGCTCGATGATGGGAGAATGGATGCATTTAACTGTGAGTATCCTCCTTGATTAATGTTGTCATTTGGCCCTAGCTGCACATTCCCGCAGGATGTGCTATATGATAACATTTCTCACACAAGCAAACACTTATGGCCACAAACCAAAACATGCCTTTACATGTATAATTTCATAACATGTAAACAAATGTGTATCGCGGATATTTCCATATGGTATATGCAGTATACTATACATTATACATATGAGGGATTGTGTATGTGTGTTTCTATTGTCATTTGTGATGCATGTGAAGAAATGTGGACTCTACCTGTGGTGCCGGTGCCATCTGTTTACCAGTGAGGGGCCTGAAAACACACGCGCACACACACACACTTAGAGACACTTACGAACACACACACCCACTCACTGCCCATTGCCTGCTATTCTCTAGGGCCCTTCCTACAAGTTTGTGCCATTCTTTAGAACAGGAAATAACCCTGAGCCTCAAACCAAACAAACACACTTACACACAGAGACTAACTGTAAGTGCAGACACAATCCTACTGTTAACGGATGTTAACTTTTATAAATGTATGTTGAGTTCACCCAAAGCTACAATGGGGTATTCTGCAACAGTGGCGAGCATCCTCTCTGCACACCACCCCACACCTATCACTGAAAACAGACCAAAAGAGAAGGGAAGAAACAAAAACATCCAAAGAGATTAATAGAGATCCACAGATAAAAAGATCAAGGAAAAACAGGAAGGACGATAAAAAGAACATTGAAATTCTCACACTTCGAAAAAGAAAGAGAAAAGAAAAAAGGCCAGGAATAAGTGAGAACAAAAAAAGAGCATGGAGGGGGGACAAAAGATAAGTGAAGGAAACAAGAGGGGGGTGAGACAGAGTGATAGATAGGGGAAAAAGGGAGACGAGAGAAGAGGTAGATCTATATTCTGTCCATACCAGTGGCCTCTTCTCCCTCAGTGACCTTTGGCTTGTCACTCATAATTAATACAAGATGTAAATGGAGACCTTTCACCTTCTCATTGATATGGAGTGTGTGTGTGTGTGTGTGTGTGTGTGTGTGTGTGTGTGTGTGTGTGTGTGTGTGTGTGTGTGTGTGTGTGTGTGTGTGTGTGTGTCTCATTGACATGGCAAACACTTATTTTGGTGGCGGTCATTTGTCACGCAGGTGCCTTCACCACATGAGCTCCGTTGTTTAGGAATACACAACGAAAGTGAAAATGAGAAACAAAGTTCTGACCAAACTTTCAAAGAGCAGCTCACATAGGATTCTGTGTATGGACTTCGTGCGGAAAATAATTACATAATAAAATACTTTACATAATAGATGTGTGACACCTAAAACTCTTATTAATTTGAGATTCAAGAGATGGGAAACAAGTAATTAAAATATATAATTTGATATTATATCTAGCTGGAAAGGAACATTGTGAGTACAATCTTTATAATAATAACAATTTATAATATCAAATACAATCGTAGATTCCTACTTTTCATAGATAAGGATAGTTTATCACAGGAACATATTTCTTTTTTCACCGTAAGGAGGGATTATGATAATAGGACCTCAACTTCCGATCTAAATGACTCTTTATCAATATGTAGTTAACTTACAATTATTGTTACTCTTTCTTGCTCATCATTTGTTAGTTTGTGTGTGTGTGTGTGTGTGTGTGTGTGTGTGTGTGTGTGTGTGTGTGTGTGTGTGTGTGTGTGTGTGTGTGTGTGTGTGTGTGTGTGTGTGTGTGTGTGTTGTTTGTGTGTGTGTGTGTGTGT
>NW_011369254.1:78364-81099 GCF_000735185.1 Notothenia coriiceps | reverse complement strand
GGGGTTAATTTGCGTTCTTGACGTGAAGTCTCACCGCGAAAATAACACCGGTCGGATTCGTGTGGACCGTTATTAGTCCGACAGATTAGCTCGTAGAACTATACGGTGTGGACACTCCCCCGTACTATATAGAGCCGTTCCTCTTCGGAGTGATAGTGTCGTAAAAAGTCTAAACCACTTGTTATAAACTCTCTTTCCAATAAAACACAATATATCTTTTACAAAATCTAAGAACTCAGTGAGTACTTTTTACCATCGTTTTATTTTTGTTTCCCAAACGTAACCATCATAAACAACAAGTCCTCACATAATATAATTCCCAAATGGTTTCAGATTAAAGGTGTTTAACACTCACCTTGTTAGGATGAGTTTCAAGAGGGAAAAAGACGAGAGACACAGACACAATCTTGAAAAAAATACACTTTTGATCGCGCGGAGGGACATTCCCGGCAAGACTACCCCCACTACAACGAACGGCACATCTGTCCGTACTGTGTCCGTATCGGTGGACCTATGACGTCCAAGTGGTTCCCGGTAGAGTCTTAATCAGGTCGGTTTATCTAAAGTGTCCTAATCTAGGAGGAAGAAAACTTACTCGAGTAGTCAGTAGACTGACGACGTTACTAACTAGGCTTTTTAATATGAGAACTAGAACCTAAAAATATTTCAGTTGGTGCTTCGTGAAGTAAAAGTTACAGTAAACCGTTGCAAAACATCCGGTTTTAGAGTCGTTTACACGGTCATTACTCACTAGTCACCATAAAAACTAAGTTTTGGGGTAGTCGAGCGCTTCCTCTCCCTGCCCCCTAATCCGGTGAAAATGTGTTACGCGGTAGTGCGTAGCTACACTCATTATCGGTTTACCCTTAACGATTCAGTATTCGACGAGAGTGAAGCCAATTTACACTAGGACGCAATTCCGTTACCTGCAGCAAGGAGGCAGCGCTACGCAGTGCACTTCGCTGCAGGCAAACAATACTGCGGCGTGTCGTAGCCAGACGTCGTCGGTTCTAGCTCACGTAGGCGACGCCGTAGCAGGTTAGCTCACTCGCTCATAGTGTCATTCCCACCGCCCGCTCACAGACTCTAAAGTGGCCTTCCTACAGACCTCAAGGAGCTAATAGCGAGGAGGCAATAGTGAGGGTCCAGGAGGCCCGTTTTTAGCTTCGGTCCAGCTGAAAAGTAAGGAGCGGCGGAGCAGGAGCCAAGCTGGTCTTCCCCCTAACAGACGGCGACGTCCAGCACTCACTGGACGCGCCCTCCCGCTAAAGCACGGCCTCTGGTCTCTAGCCTCCTCGCCTCCTCGACTATTACATCTCGCCTATTTGGCTTTGGTGGTCTGGTAGGAGGCTACTTTGAGGAGTCTATGAGCGTGCGGGGGAAGTGCACATAGCGAGTGACGTAACCTGCTACGTCGCGTACGTGACTAGACTACGAAGAATGTACTCTCGGTAAAGGGTCGCCTCACTTTTTTGTGTACTTAGGTAGTTCTCAGTGAAGGAGTCAATATGACACAAACAAAGTTAATTACATAGGTAAATGAATGTTTATAGACTATATAGACTTGCTGTCTACAGTTTTTAGTAAAATAGTAAATAACCTTTGTAAAAGTACTAGCGAAAAGCAAAATGTAAAAGTATAATAACAGTAACAGGTAAGGTAGTAGTAATATGAGAATTTTACAATTTACAGATGTATAGGTGTAGTTAGTTTGTTTTGAAGTCACACGTTAGGTTGCTACTTTACAATTAGATTGACCAATGAGCTATCTATTGTATAGCATAGAGAAAAAAAGACCGACTTAATAAATTAAGAATACAGTGAGTTAGTTATAATTAGTTGATACAAGCAAATATGTAAAATTCTTACGCAAAGAAAAACTCCTACCTCAAGAATAAATAAATAATATACCCAGATGCTTGTCTACCTATGTCTTAAAATACGTCATTTACACATGATGAACAGTTGGGAGGCCTAAAAACGCCCTCTGAGGGCTAAGTAAGGGAGCAGCGGCCGAAGGAGGGCCCAGTATAAGAGGGCGTAAGAGCTCAACACGATGTTCTTAGTCTCCAATGAGTCCCTGACAAAGCGTCGAGCCTGAATTACTGTCGATGTCGGTACTAAACGACCAAGCGTACCATTGCTGCAGAGAACTATCGCAGGCGTTTGACTTGAGACCTCTGCCGCACTCCGTCTAGTAGTATCATTTTGTCTTGTTTTTAGACGTTTGATGAGAAGATGAGAAGATGAGGAGGAAAGGGACGGGTGTTGCGAGGTAGTTCTGCCACGATGTCCGGCGTTCCGTCACGTAAGTCTTGATGTTATTCGTCATTCAATAGGATGCGAGCCCGTGGTGATGGTGGAGGGGGGGGGGAAAACGTAAAACTTTACAGGGCTAAGACTCAGAGTTCCAACCGTCATACCCGCCCACAAACACTATTTATTGCGCCCATCGTCTTCGACCGACGACGTGGCTAGTCCGACACGCCAAGCTCCCAGACCCGTCCCAGAAGGAGAAGGTAAGCAGATCAGATTTGTATGCACCCGCTCTGACGAGCGTACGTCCACTCAGGTTCGCTCTCGTGGACGGTAGTCTGTGTTACTACACTCCGAGGACCTCGAGAACTACACTCTGCTCCTTTCCTGGCAAGGGTACGAGATTTTGAGTAAAGGGAACGAAGACGCAGCAAAGGGAACGTAGAGAGGTACGAAGGGACCTACACTCACGCACTCGA
>NW_011369254.1:67513-78343 GCF_000735185.1 Notothenia coriiceps | reverse complement strand
AGATCTATGCGCCGAGAACTGTCTGCATAGAAGTAACATTAATTACTGTTCATCGATGTTGTCTGTATGAAATATGATCATTATTAACAATCATGATTATTCTCTATCAGCCCTGTCAATCCCTTTTATGATTCACATATCAGTGTTACGGTTTGAATAAATCACTAATATGATTTTATGAGGAATGGAGTTAATGATTTGTCAATCTTGTCTCCTCATAGATGGCCCTGCTCTATCTGCTTGCTACTTCCTTCAAATTTGGAGAGCACAGATGTAGATTATTACTCATCATCATGAGATCATAAAGGAAGGTTCACAACAAGGAACAATATATCGCTGCTCTACGACTTGTTTTACACTATATCAGTTTTACTAGACCTTTAGACATTTGTACATCAGAAGAACTATAACATTAACCAGAAGTGAGCTGCTAACTTGTGCATCAGATAGTAGGGTTACAAAACGTGTATTCCAGCTAAACATACACAGTCGCTGCAGTTATTATCCAGTGGAAAGCCCCTTACCTACTGGCCTAGTTTACAGGTCAAAACTGGTTACTTTTGTTTTTGGCTGGGCAGTGTAGTGTTTACGTCTTATTTGACTTTCTCAGGACTATAAAACAGTTTTTTTGGGGCAGACCCCCACAAAGAAAAAATACTATATTTACTCACGTAAGGGTCATCATCTTAAAGTGTATTATGCTCATCGAGTCTCTGTGAGCAGAGCATCAAGTTGGCATGCCTATAACAGCTGAACTGTGGCGATTACCATCTTGTTCAGCAAAACGCCTGAGATAGGTGCTTTATTTGAATTGTGTGAATGTAGTTCATCAACTCGCTACCGGTGCATGCTTGAGTCATGTTGCATGCAGGAGAGCCTAATCGAGGCACAGGCGGATTAAAGTAATTGTCAGCTATACACAGGACTTAGAAGCAGCTTAGGTTCCTATTGGCTTGTTTTTATTTTCAGCCCAGATCTTGACTGTGCATATTGTGTATTTCTACCGACACGCTTAAGTAACAAGTGCGTCACGAGCCAAATGCTGCTGTCTCTGTCTGGATGTCAGAGAACGGCGCATTATTCGCACAAGATGTCACGATGCTCTTCAGATAAACCTATCTAAATAGAGAGAGAGCGCGGATTCTCGAAGCATACATTAAAGCTGGCTCACGAGTCCGTTCACGAAGCCAAATATCATATGATGTTGTAAGAGAGATACTACTTTGTCTTAGTTTTTTAACTCATTACAGTCGGATATATAGAGACCGAGAGCTATTGACTGTTCTGTTCTGGAGGACTCAGTGCAATGAATTCTACGAGCTCCATCATGCAACAGAGTGCCGTCAAGGTCGTTTCTGGGGTACTGGAGCTGCATTAGTCGTTCCCGAGAGTAAAAACAAAACATGCAAGAGGATCCGCTAATCATTTTATGTCATTAATTGAATTCCGACCAATCTGGAACAAACACCAAAGATCTGCACTGTTCGCTAGAAAACGTTGGATGTTACTACATGTATTGTAAATTGGATGGATCTAAAATATACATGGCATTATTTTGTGCTGCTTTTTAATTAGAGTGCTCATTAATTCTGCACTATCTAGATGGGATGCCTTGTTGAAGAACAGTAGATTTTTTTTGTTAACTCCAGGAATCTCTTGTGGGATTGTGTCATTATTTATTATGTTATATTTATTATCCCGTCTGCTATTGAGTTGCTTCTGTGTATATATATGCCATTATATGTAAAGTTAATGGAATGTTGTATTTAATAGTAGCTGTAAGTAAGCGTTTTTTTGTCTATACAACTTTGTGCTTTTAATTAATATTGTTCTGTAGTCCCGATCTTCCTAAAATGTGAATTGTACGGTTATTAGTCTAATTAAATTTATACACACTTTCTCTGTTTGTCGACATAAATCCATGAGTAGATGCTCATGATTACATTGTCAGTGAATATAAACCTTCCTTCGCACTGGCCGCAAACCGTGAATCAGGCGCATTTCTCTGTGCACTTGATTGCATGTCTGCTCTTGGGAAGTCTTAACTTTTCTTTCTGCGGCGAATCCGTGCGGAGTGTCTTTTTCCGTGCATAGCAATTGATTCCGAAATGGCGTCATTCAGTATGTGTGCTCTTGCTCCAGATCCCTGATGCGCTGGGTTTCTGCGATCTTCAAAATGTAATTCGGGCGCATGCAGTAGACTCATATTTCCAGGCTCCTGCGCCAGGGCCGGTGGGAGGGTTAACAAGGGCTCCGCCGTCTGTGCTACATTCATTTTCACTCGGACATAGAGCTTTTCTCTCATAAATGGTACGATGCAGCCACCACAAACTTTTCCTTCAAACAAAGCTGCCACCTGGGGTGGCAGCTGGGTGGCAAGGATATTTTCTGAGGTGGAGCTGCCACCCCCGTGCCACCCCGTAGAACCGCCACTGTACAATGTATATAGGATACAAACATTAATATTAAGACACCTTTTTAGAAAAAGTCATTCTGCAGGAAACAAATAAAAACATCTGTACTTTTCTTATGGGACAATAGGACTTTCACATTGTATAAATATATTGCAGATAATTAAATCTTTACATTTACTAAGTGAGGAGGTTTCTTCTTCAACTCTGAATAATGCAATAATCAAAACAGAACCTCACAGTCTCTTCTAAACAAAAAAAGATTACACTTTCTCAGCTGCATCACTAAAGTTGAGTTTGTAAGACTTCAGCATGTCTGTTTAACTTTATGTCAAAATCATTGTTCGCGAGGTAATAGCCAATGCGAGTCTGAAAAACGTATCCATTCTCCTCAGAAACCCCCGGTGGGTAATCTCCACAGTCATTGTTTGCAATTGTCGTTATTTTCCATCGAGCCGGGTGGTGACGGGATACAACCAAATCGAGCCAGAGAAACCTCACTCCACTTTTGTCTGTATTGTACATACAGCAACCACGCTCACTGTTAGAAATGGAGTTCCAATTTATTGTCTTCATCATGACAATTCTGCCTTGATTTAAATGTAGATAAATACTATTTTTTTTCAAATTAGAATTGATGTCAAGCCCTAGAATAAATGGCTTTACTAGCGTAAATCATAAATGGACCCTCAATGTGTCCCTGTAGGTTTAAAAGAAGGTTCAAGAGCTTTATTATTGAGTCATACGAACCATAGCTACAGTGGTAGTTATGACGTATGTAAATACAAAAAGGATAGTAAATAGTGCAATAAAGAGTCTATAATCATTGAATATGATATAATTAAGATACATAATTTTCTAAATTGCAGCCAGATGAATGTTATGGAGTTGTTTCAAGTGCAGGTGTTTAGCAGTCCTTATGTGCCTGTGGGATGAAACTGTCCTCTGAAATCTGGTGTTTTTAGTCCGGTGATTCGGTAACGCCTGCCAGACGGCAGCAGACTAACAGTTGTGGCTGGGGTGATGGGGTCCTTGATAATCCGGAGGGATTTCCTTTCCTGAGCGCTGGGAGTAAAGGTCCTCCCATGGATGGGAGCTCCGTCCTGGTGATGTTCTGTGCCAGTTTTTAACCACCCTCTGTAAAGCCTTACGATTTGAGGGCGGTGCAGCTGCCGTACCAGGCCGTGATGCAGCCCGTCAGGATCCTCTCTATGTTGCACCTGTAGAAGTTCAGGATCCTGCTCTATGGTGCACCTGTAGAAGGTCAGGAATACTCTCTATGTGTGGCACTGTAGAGGTCAGGATACTCTCTAGTGTGCACCTGTAGAAGGTCAAGGATACCTCTCTATGGTGCACCTGTAGAAGTTGCAGAGTATCCTGGAGTCCATGTTGAACCTCCTCAGCCAGCCGAGGAAGAAAGAGCCGCTGTCAAGCTTTTTTGGTGATGGTGGGTGGTGTGAAGAGTCCATGTAGGTCCTCAGTGATGTGGACCACCGAAGGAACCTGAAGCTGCTGACTCCTCTCCCACCGTAGTCCCAACTGATGCGATGGGGGGTGTCCCTCTCTTCTGCTGCTTCCCTGTAATTCACAATCAGCTCATTTGTTTTGCTGACGTTGAAGATGGAGGTTGTTATTCCTGGCACCAAGATGTCAGTTTTCGACCTCCTCTCTGTACGCCGTCTCGTCGCCAACTGTGATCTGGCCGATGACGGTCGTGTCGTCAGCAAACTTCTCAATGGTGTTGGAGCTGTGTGTGACCACGCAGTCGTGTGTGAACAGGGAGTAGAGGAGAGGGCTGAGCACGCAGCCTTGAGGGGCTCCGGTGTTGAGGATCAGGGTGGAGGATGTGATGTTTACCCATTCCCAGAATGGACAGTGGCTCACAGAAAAATGGTCCTTGGTTCAAAAGCCTTTTTTTCATCCATGTGGGTTTCCCCTGGGTGCTAAAAGGTCTTTTACCACGGGCCAAAGACATTTTACATGTATCAGAAATGATAAACGATTTACATTTTCATTTGGAAACACTCAGTTCAGGTCACTCCCATAGCCTGGTAGTCGTTAGGACACTTCAATGACATCATCACCCGTCTCCACACATCCTGATCTTCTGTCATTCTCATCTGTATCTTCTATTTCAGTCTAAATTTGGTCATAATTTACTAAATCAACATCATACATTACATGTTACTTGTTAGATGCTTTTACCCAAAGCAACTTACATACTCATCACTGTGGACAATCCCCACAGAAGCAATTTGGGGTGAAGTGTCTTGCCCAGGCACACAACGACATGCTGACTGCAGTGGGGTATGAACCTGTGACCCCCTGATCCGAACACCAACGCACTAGCCCACTGCGCCACACACCTCCCATCATACTTTACTGAAAGAGAATTTAACCAACTTAGTCGATAAACATCAGCAAATTTTTAATTGAGGTGATAAATAAAGTAAAAAGTATTTTCATTTTCTTCAGACTCTTTTGCATTTGGATACTTTTATGCAACCATTGAAGTCACCCCCTGCTGGCCATTACAAGTATTGTCAGTTTAATGTTATTCCATGAATGCAAAACCCGGACTCCAATCAAGCTATATGCAGTTGTGTTTATTAGTGATGCTCTTAAAACGTAATCAATGCTCTGAAGCATGCTTAATAACAAAGGCCGCATGGCTCACCCGTCAGTAAGCAATTAGACACATTTAAGCAAATTACTTTCTTAAAATCTCAGCCTTAAATACACAGGATAACTATTATCCACTTAACCACTCATAATTAGAATAAATTAACAAATATTTTGGATGGGTTTTTTGTGGTGTTTTTTTTAAGTATGTGAAAAAGTGTTGCAAAAAAGTGTGCAATCTTGTATAGTGGCCAATTCTCTGTGTCAGTTGGTTCTGCTTTTATACCATGCCTTTCACCCCCCCCGCCCCCCACACATCAATTGTGAGCAGAAATAAGGAAACTATACATTTGAAAATGATCCGAAGATTTTAACCTTCGTCAAAATAACAAACCAGCATGTCAACGCCGTTTACACTTTTGCCTCCCACACACTAATTTCCCAGCTTTTCTGAGACTCCTTCTGTTTTTCCTTTCCATCTATTTTGTCCTGTCGTTGTCTCTGACTTACATTGGCAGGTTTATTGACATTCTTTAGTTTCTCTACAATGATAAGCCCCCACTAGCATTATTAAAAGCCG
This sequence comes from Notothenia coriiceps, assembly GCF_000735185.1. Taxonomy (NCBI): domain Eukaryota; kingdom Metazoa; phylum Chordata; class Actinopteri; order Perciformes; family Nototheniidae; genus Notothenia; species Notothenia coriiceps. Next base: position 72,730 of record NW_011369254.1, on the reverse strand, counting down.
GAAATATCTATTGAAATTACAGGTAAGCACATGTTTGTCAACCTCACTGTCAAGTATGAAAAGCATCGGGGGGTAGTCGAGCATTCGCATTCCTATATAGCACCACATTCTTTCTGGATTCTCTCCATTCAAACATGTGGATGTACGGCAGCGGTGTTGCTAGTCGGAACACACACATACAACGTCTCTACTAGCGTCAATAAAGGGACCACCTTTTTACATTACATTATAGAACAAAACCTGTTTTCACGCTAATATTTAGCAGGGAGGGACTCCCTTGTTCCCGAAAGAAAGAAATAGTATGGATGTTTGAGAAAAATCTCTGAATTATTTATTCCCTCGGTATGTGTGTGATTTCTATGTTTGCTGGCTATATCCTCGACCTTCCTTTCAACTATTTTCCATCTTGCTGCCCTCTCACATTGTTTTTCTGTCTGCCCTGCTCTTTTCTATTCGTGTTGTATTCACTCAAGTCTTATCCCAATGAGTTTGCTCTGAAACTTAGGTTGTAGTTTTTTTATTTTATTTATTTCCCTATAACACTTCCGCCCTCATATGGAGACACAGAAAGAGACAGAAGGTAAATATCCAGATGGTCTATAAAGTTTGAGCCAATCAGAGAGGACATGCCTGTACAGTTTGTTCTTTCTGAGGGTTCTATGGCTGTTGAATATAAATTTATTACTCAAAGAGAGCTTTCAACGAGTGTACATCCTGCTGTCTCCCGGTACTCTCTGCAGCCATCTCCCCCACTTATATACATCTACCAATTACGCTTTAAACGTACATTATACTAACAACCCAACACATTTCAGATACAAACTTCTGCCCTGGTTTTCCCTTACTTTTGCTCACACAAAATAAGGGCATTGAAACATCAGGATGAATGCAGGAAGACTGTCGAGTGCATGTTCTCTACTTGCCAGCTGTGCTGCAAATCCGACAAATCTCCCACACGAGGGTTACCTGCCCCATCTCACTTTGCACTTCAAAGATGCACGTATTTTTTTCCCCTTTCTTTTTCCTCTTCAGCTCGCTGTACACGCCTAATTGTGCTGAGAGCTTTGATGGTGGGTGGGAAAAGAGTGAGTGCCGTGTTGAGGAGAAGAGAAATTGAGCATTGACACTAATTAGATGGAGAGCAAGTGGAGAAAAAAAATAAGTCTGCTTCTCAACACTACAGGCAGCATTGTCGAGGTGAATTGTTATTAGTGAGGATGAGGTCTGAAAGCTGAAGGCACAACTACTGGGCACGTTCAAATCTGTGGGCCGTGTGATGAATGCGTCTGGTGGGAGTACCGCCTCAGGGGTGGTATGGTACACAGTGCAAAGAGCATACAGAGGGTGTGCAAGTCTCCTAGCCTCGGGGGAAAGGATGTTGATAAAATATGATGCAGTTGTTGCGGATCGTCCATGGCTTAAGGCAGCAGGGCATGACAAAGTGATGGCTAGGGCGATGAAATGAACTTTCACAGGATTAAATGAGAGCCCTTCAGGAAAGAGCAGGAAAGCATCATGAGCAGGCGGGAAAATTACTCAGATCTTTTAGAAGTAGCACAGTGAAGGAATACTCTGATACGTAAAAGTAAAGTAAAAGTCCTACAACCAAAACTTTACTCAAGAAAAGTACGAAAGTATTAGTGTCAAAATATACTGAAAGTACCAAAAGTAAAAGTTCTCATTCTGCAGATTGGCCCTTTTCAGAATAATTATATATGTTCTGATTATAATGATTGATGCATTAATGTGTTTATCAAAGCTAGTAAAGGTGCAGCTAGTTTTAATGACTTTATCTATTGAATATATAGCTTGTGTATTTACTCCAGGAGAAACTACAATCTTGTTGATTATATAACTAACTAAGTAGCTAAAGCTTCAAATAAATGTAGTGGAGTAAAAGTACACGATTTACCTCTGAATTGTAGTGTAGTACAAAGTAGCAAAACAAATTGAAATACTCAGGTAAAGCACAAGTACCTTCAAATTGTACTTAAGTACAGCACTTCAGTAAATGTACTTAGTTACTTAACATCACTGGTCATAAACAAAACAAATTATATAGAATCTTCTTTTCTGTACCAGAGTTAAGATTGTCAATGGGATTCAACCCAAACCAGCAGAGTAAGCTGTGAGAGATCCACTCCATAAGAACAGTACCTATTCTCTGACTCCCTTTTAAGTGTTCCATCCAGCCTAATATGCAACCATGCAGAGATGTCAAACTGTTTTAGTAATGAGCACCTTTTTACCTCTCGCAAAACACTGTCTGCACGTATTGTGTCTGCTGCGCCGCTTTCTCATGTTGCTTATCACTGTGTTGCTTCAGCCTTTGAAATACAATGAGGTGCCTTTGGCGTGTACGGCCGCTCTTGACAGAAAACAGAAATCTCTCCGATACCAGCAAGAGCTCTTTTTCCCCCCCTTTCTACAAAGGCAGACACACAGCAAGGGCCGTCCCCAATGGTTAACTTTAGGGAAGTGAAAGAAATGGAAGTGAGAGGGTGGGGAATGAAGGCGAGATCGACAAGATGGCCAGCGGTGACATAAGTTGTGTCGGACAGGAGGAGAGGGTGAGAGGGAGAAAGAGAGATGGAGGTTTTAAGGACACAAACAGAGATCTGAGTTGGAGGGAAATGGCAGGAGTTTAAATAAGGAGTAGTAGAAGATAATTTAGACACAAAGACAATAGATGAGAAAAGAGAGTGGGGAAAAATGGTCACAGGCACTGATGGAGTAAAAGGAGATTAGAATAAGAGCGATTTCAAAATAATAAATGGCAGGGAGAAAGATGGATGCCAGAAATAAGAGGAGATAGAGTATATAAGACAGTGATGGAGAGTGCAGACCATTTTGGCAGATAACAGTTGGTGCCCTACTTACATCTGACATTTATGCAAAATAGAACACATCAAGAATATAAAGAAAAGAACATGAAAACAAAAAAGGATGGATCCATTTGTCAAACGATATATTATCCGTGTGTTAAATAAGTTCAGATAGCCTGAGCCGTTTTTTTCCGGATTCCCAGCTGGACACATTTGCTCAGAGGGAAGCATGTTTGTCCTACTTTTATGAGTAGTGAGTAAAAAACAGTACATTAACTTTCTTAACTTAAGGAAAGACTCTGTTTTAAATAATAGAGCTGGGACATTCACAGGAAAACATCATCAATGACAACCAATATTACCAAAAGGTAACATGAAATGTGTGTTAGAAATTAAAATCAATGTTTTAATGGGGAAATGTAGTTTAAACATGCCGTCAGTTTTAATGCTCTTTTATACTGAAAAACCAGAAATTCTTGTGCACAAGCAGTTAAACTTTTATTCTGAAAATCCTTCATCTACGGTTAGCATTTAGCATGTGACAACATCCGGAAACCAAACGAGCCGAGAAGTATTTTTTAGAGTATTGATTACAGCGTTTAGAATGTGTTACATGAAAAATGATGAAAGAGAATATGAGGAGAAAAGGCGTGTTAAGCATATATTGAATGTGAAAAGAACCAATCCTCTGTTTAAATGCAACAACGGACATTGGAGACGAGGCGAGCCGGCTGGCGGGGAGGAGCCAGCAGAGGATATATAACAGCACCGGACGAGGGATCGGGTCTCTTCTCTTCCCTAACGAGGAGCAGATCACAGCTGTTTGTCTGACTGAACAATATCATGCTTGTGACCAACCCGCGCCTTTTTTAATTAAAGTACCCAATTGAACTTTCACAGAGGCTCCATTTAGTCTCCTTTTAAAGCTTCTCTCCTGGACGGGAGAATAACGAACACAGTTTACATGTGACAACAAGTTTAAATGCTCTTAACTCTTAGCTCTTAGCAAATATTTATATACCAAGAGCAATTTGTAGTAATTATTGTCAATCCATTTATTATGTTGTTTTGATCATATGATTACAATGTATTTCCCAAGAGCTGATGAGATGACAGAAATAGGTCATTTGTTGTCCTGTGTAAAGGTACATCATTGAAGTGATGTTGAAATCGGCGGCATTGAGAGATGTACCACAGCCTGCAGAGGGTTTGCATAACCATCATTGGAAAACGTTTAAACGCCATAGTAAATGCTACTTTGTGCCTAGAGTGTTGTAACACTGCCACATTAAGCTTTCCTACTGTAGGGGTGATGCTTCTCTTGCTCAGTCAGCGTATAGGAAGCCTCATAAATAGCGTATGTATACTCTGAGGTAGAAGTATTTCAGTCTTAGGATCACTTTCAGCGTTTCCTATAATAAATGAAAAACAGTAAGCTGACTAGAGTATACTGTATATGCTTCACCATCCCTTTAAACTTTAGTTTTATGACACAAATATTTGAGAACAATGAACTGAATGCTTTTATTATGTTGTATTCTTCAAGTTAATGTGTATGGGACATGAATATGGGAATTTGATTAATTGTAATTGATCTCTAAAACGAAACAGAAAACAAGCTTCCTTTTTTTGGAAGCCACAACCTCAAAGTCGCAGTCTTCTGAGTGGAACTGCCAGGAGGCCCTGATCAGAAGACACGAGTGATCACACAGATTTTAAATTGGATTCTGAATTTGAGAGGGAGCCCAGCAAAGACTGGTTTAATATTAGACTTATAAGAAGACCTGGTCAAATTCTGGACCACTTCCACCACGATTGAGGCATCATATACACTGAACAAAAATATAAATGCAATACTTTTGTTTTTGCTCCCATTTTTCATGAGATGAACTCAAACATCTAAAACATTTTCTATATACACAAAATAACCATTTCTCTCAAATATTGTTCACAAATCTGAAAATATTTGGGTTTAACCCTAGGGTTTNTCAGCCAAGCTGGCACAGAGCAGGGTTCCCAACCCAGCCTGAGATCAATACACACACACACACACACACACACACACACACACACACACACACACACACACAAATGTGTGTGTGTGTGTGTGTGTGTGTGTGTGTGTGTGTGTGTGTGTGTGTGTATTGATCTCAGGCTGGGTTGGGAACCCTGCTCTGTGCCAGCTTGGCTGATTAATGGGGTCGTCATGGCAATCGGACGGAATGAGGGTACGAAGCGCAGGCGGCCTGCCTCACTAGACCCCTACACGCTGCCTGGCACACACACACACTCACACACACACACACACACACACACACACACACACACACACACTCTCAACCTCCTGTTCCCGCTCCGTTCCGTCTGAACTCCCTCTCAGCGCTGAGCTGAG
>NW_011369254.1:64354-67500 GCF_000735185.1 Notothenia coriiceps | reverse complement strand
CGTCATGGCAATCGGACGGAATGAGGGTACGAAGCGCAGGCGGCCTGCCTCACTAGACCCCTACACGCTGCCTGGCACACACACTCACACACACTCACACACACACACACACACACACACACACACACACACTCTCAAACGCACACACATTCACTCTCCATGCTTTACACCTTTCTGACAGACATGTTAGTCCCTCACACAACCCTGTCAAGTTGTCTTTATTACATCATGGTTCCTTTACTTTTCCTTTGCTTTACATTTGTCTTCATACTTTCCATCCCCCCTGGTTTCTGTATCATTTTTCATTTCTTCGTCTTGATAACACAACATCCCTCGATCCAACTTTTTTCCCTGCACTGTTAACATTTCTGGATTTAGATGGTTTTACTCTCACCAAATTCTGGACAAGGGCTTCAGTGGGCATCTAAACGTCCACCTTTGTTTTTTGTGCTCCTATCCTCCCTTTGTGCCTCGTAACAATCCTCTCCTCTCAATCTTTTATAATTTATTTCTATTTACCTTGTTTTGTTCTGCTTACATCTTTCACTGTACAACTATTGCCTGTCCTCTCATTTTCTCCCTCCTTTTATGGTTTTCCTAATTCCTTCACTTACATCTCCTTTCACCCCAGCCTTAATTGCCTAAGCTTCTTTCCATCTGCTCTCTTCTCTCATCATTTCCCTTCCCTTACTTCCAAATGCAACCCTTCACGACACTTCCTATATTTTCCCTTACTCCATTCCCTCCTCCACTCACTCTCCTCCTCTGTGTCTATAACTGATCTTCTCTCCCTCCATCCACATTTAAAACCCTCCTGCCTCCCTTGTTTCCCTGCCTACCACCTCCCTCGTTCTCCTCCTTTACTCTTCTGTCGTCTCCTCCCTCCCTTGGCTCTTCCAGATGTTACACTGTGGCCCAGGGGATCACTGGTGAAGTTAGACCACGTGAATACATATGTGTGCGTGTGTCTGTGTGTGTGTTACTCTATCTGGATACATATGTCTGAATATGTGTGTGTGTGTGTGTGTGTGTGTGTGTGTGTGTGTGTGTGTGTGTGTGTGTGTGTGTGTGTGTGTGTGTGTGTGTGTGTGTGTGTGTGTGTGTCACAGTGTGCACGTGTGCTGTATTAATACATCCCATTGATCAGAGCAGGACCCCTGACAGTCATCATCCCTGAGAACCATCTGGCCGACGCCTGACGCTCCCNCGGCGCTAGAAACCCACCCTGTTCTTTTAATCAGCCTGTGTGGGCATTCGGGTTCCGTGTGGACCTCAATAACGATGAGTGCGAGTTGTGGATCGACGAGGGACGGTGTTGTCGGCGTGGTCGCAGGCGTGCGGTATGCTGTGGTACGTCAACATGCTCATCACATCCATTAGCCAACCCCAGATTTGCCAATCACCCGGAAGCCCGGCAAAAAGCAACAGTAGTTCACAGCTTATGTGACACCAGAAGGGCTAGCCTCCAGAGAAGAGGTGGATGTGACTGGCAGCAGCCACTGCTCGAGCTGGAATCACCCGCAGGGCCCGATGCGCCAGAGGTCGTTGCAATCAATCGACTGTCAACCGGGATGTCTTAGTTCCGCAACGGCGTAGGCAAAGACCATCACCAGTCCTTCACAGGCAGAAATACAACCACCCACAGCTGCCCAGCTCACAAGCCATCGCCCATCGCAGTCCCAGCTCCTGAAGAGACGGGCTGCTTCACCGGGGATGCCTGACAAAGGGCCTTTGCCCGACTTGACATTCGCCGTCGACGGTGTCTTGGCATCTTCGAGAGCCGGGCGCCCGAGTGATCGATTTCAACCTCTGGGAGACTTCACAGCGAGAGGCAACTCCAGTGGGCCATGCAGCAAGCTCAAGCAGGCAGATTCCCTGGCCGCTGACACATGCCACCCGGCTTCGTCAATGCCCACCAAGAGGCACCAACAACATCTTGCTGGCTCTGTGCCTTCTCGGTGATACATCATGGCTAGCGAGAGTATTTAAAAGCTCCGCAAAGACTTTTTGGCCGCCGTTGGCTCTGTGCCACTAGCTCTGGCCCGAAGCCCAAACTAAATCTCTGCAGAAGACCGCGCAAGTCATACAGACCAAACTCTCGTTGTCTCTGTGATTCCCATTTAAGATCGTTGCGCAGAGGCATTGAGTTTTCCTTGGCCGCCATTGAAGGCGCAGTGGTGGGAGCTCACAGCTCCCACGGGAACAAGCTTGTTTCCGTCGTGGAAGATCAACAGCAGACCAGGTAACACTACTGTGTCAGGACATCGAGGACAGCTTCCAGGACAATGAGAAAGCTGGGGTAGCGTACCTGGATCTGACTGCTGCATAAGACACCGTGTGGCACCGGGGACTCCACCTGAAGCTGCAGAGGACAATACCGGACCGCCACATGGTGAAGTTCATCATGGAGACACTTTCCAACCGTAGCTTCATCCTCCAGACCAGCAGTGGCCAGTGCAGTAGGCTCAGAAGACTGAAGAACGGGGTACCGCAGGGGTCTGTTCTCTCGCCGATGCTGTTCAATGTTTACATCCACGACCAACCTGATACAGCATCCAGAAAGTATGGCTACGCAGACGATTTTGCCATCATGCTGAGCCGACCAACGTGGAAGGCGATGCAAGAGGGTCTTAACGAAGACATGGGGCCACGACTTAGGTAGGCATACCTTTCGAGGCGGTGGCGTCTACCAGGCTCAGCTTTGCCGGAAAGACGAGTTCGGCAGCGGCGCATACCACCTTTAGGACCAGAGAAAGGCCAGGAGCGGGGGAACTTGGGGTGGCGGGTCGTCGAACAACAAGATGTCTGTGGGAGTCAGCCAAGCCAAAGCCCGAAGTATGCTTGGAGTGCGTCTGGATCTGCCGACCATGTATCGCTGCTTAAAAAAGACACCGTGGAAGCAAGTCAAAGGCCCGAGGGTTGGCAGTCGCGGCGTGCGCGCCTGATCCGGCCCGCCCCTCGCCTGCGAACAAACTGCGGGAGGCGCCTCCGGCTAAGGACGGCTGCGGCACTTATCCACTCAGAGCCCCTGCCGTCTTCTCTGGCGGCGGAATACTGTGGCCCCCAGTGCTGGAGCAGAGGCCGTCATGCCGACGACAGGTTCGACGCGGGTTAGCGCAATATGTACTCCTCCGAATAATAACCTG
>NW_011369254.1:64058-64309 GCF_000735185.1 Notothenia coriiceps | reverse complement strand
AACACGATTAAACATCAATTAAACATATAAAACCATGCTCGTATCTACAACCTATATAAATGCAAAACGGCGTTTTTTCTGTCCTCCTGCTTACCGCATCATTTATGAGAAAACATTTCAAAACATTAACACAACATATTCGAGGTGGTTTTAAATAACATATCCGTATTTATTTATTTCTCCCAGTTATGTTTTTATGTGCACTGAGGAGTCTCAAACAGGCGTTTGTTTAATAATTTTAAGATTGGCTT
>NW_011369254.1:37530-63795 GCF_000735185.1 Notothenia coriiceps | reverse complement strand
CGACAACAAATGTCTTGAGGTCCAGCAAGCCCCGAAGTATCTTGGAGTGCGTCTGGATCGGACATTATCCTTTAAAAAACACCTGGAAGAAGTCAAGGCCGAGGTGACATCCAGGGTCGCGCTGATCCGCCGCCTCGCTGGAACAAACTGGGGAGCCTCCGCTAAGACGCTGCGAATATCCACTCAAGGGGCCCCTGGTCTTCTCTGCAGCGGAATACTGTGCCCCAGTCTGGAGCAGAAGCCCTCATGCGAGAAAGGTCGACGTGGCTATCAATACCTCCCTCCGAATAATAACTGGATGCTTAAAGCCTACAGTACCCCTGTGTCCCTCTTGCCAGTCCTCGCGGGAATAGCACCGGCCGGCCTCTGACAGGAGGCTGCCACCCTCGCCCTGGCCAGGAAGGCACAAAAGTATGACTGGCACATCCTGCACAACACCACAATAACACCAGCACCTCCAAGCAGACTCAAGTCCCGCCACCCCTACAACAAAGCAGCACAAGAGATGCTCAACTCCACCTCTGAGGACATCTCCAGAGATGCATGGTTGGCAGCAGCTTGGAAGCAGGAGTGGGAGTCAGCCGGGCCCTCCCGAATCCACCGTTACATCTGGGACCCAGGANCGGCATTTTACTGAGTACCGGCACCTTGCCGGTACTCAGTAAGAAGTGCCGGTACCACATGGGTAAAAATCAGAAGTGCCGGTACTGCGTACCGGTGAGTACCGGCCCAATTCAAGCACTGGACCCAGGAGATGGTGCCATTGGAGGAGACGACCTACCGCGCCGGCAGTGGACCACTCTGAACCGTCTACGAACTGGGATCGGTCGCTTTAAAACATCGATGAAGACGTGGGGCTTGGCGGACAGTGCGGCATGCGAGTGCGGTGACGCTGAGCAGACCGCTGACCATATAAACACCATCTGCCCCTTATATAGACCACCCTCGGAAGCCAGCCTCTTCGACCTAGGACCAGAGATGCGGGCATGGCTACACGACACCGAGTTGGACCTCTAACGTTACACGAAAGAAGAAGAAAGTGATTACACTGACTCGTTTGACCCCCTAGAGCATTTCATTTGCAAATCTATCCACCTTGGGACCCGTTATCGTTTGTGGGTTCCGTTTCTATCGTTTTGTTACAGCCTCGTGTAAATGAAAGTGCTATACGCAAGAGAAACTATGCGGATCCAGGCCGTTTTGTTCTCGTGTAAACGGCACCTTAGTCACGCATCTGTTGTGACAGAGTAGGAAGCTAATTACCACCAGCCTACTGCTTATAAGAAGGTTTGAAGATCATTAGCTGAAAGATATCCATACACAAATTAATCACAAACATTTGTGTTCACACGCAAGCATACTGTACAGCCATGAACATACTCATATTTATGTGCACACACACACACACACATGCATTAGATAACACACACTATATCATACACCAATACGGTTCCCCCTGCCTGCGTGTTTGTTTAAGAGACTGGTGGTTGGTTAATGTTCCAATTAGGAGCTGGCTGAGGATCGTTAAGAAGATGAATTGCTCTCTCACACCTTACAGACCCAAGAGAGAAAGAAAAAGAGAGAGGGAGACTATTGGATCACGTCCTTATGCCTCGAATGGTGCCACTCTCTCTAAATTGTTTCCAGGACTCAAGACAATTGATTTTTATATCATGTGTCGACAGTACAAAAATAAATTAAGGATTTGCCAAACATCCTGTGGCAGTGATGTGTCTAATATAAACTAACAACAGATTAAACAAAATTAGCCACATCTCCTTTTCATAATTGTATCTCTCTGACTTCCTCTCTTCCTTCCTATTGGCGGCTGTCCTTTTGCTCTATTCTACAAATACAACTATCCACTGGACTGTCAATGGAGAGTTTGAGACATATCAGTACTCATCCACATTTCCTTTCCACCTAAATGTCATCCACATATAGTGTCTGACCTTAAAGCCTCGCTCTACCACATGCAGTGCACTTGTTACCGTTTGCTATAATAAATGACATCACGTCCACGGCACAGCCTTGATTCTGACCATAAAAGTAAATGCAATTTGAAATATGTAGTGCTCAAATGCAATTCTAGCAGAGTATGTGCTGCTTGGAGCTTGGTCCCCTGGATTTTCTGAATAAAATCCTTAATTCTCTATCTGACATTTAATGTTGACAATTTGACATCAGCTTGGGCTATTTGGGTTGGGTAGATTTATGCGAATGACAGAGACAGAAAAGAGCTAACCGCTTGTACAGTAAATTGTGGCAGGGCTGTAAGACATGGTGTAGTTTCACTGAGATGAAAGCACAATCAATTATCTTCTGTTAACACATACGGTAAGATCTATCATGAGTTGCACACTTATCTGAATAAAGCTGATAAATAGGTGTATTTAATAGGTATATATAATTGGGATTGAAGCATCTGAACTGATTAGACATGGCTCAGATCAACATACATTTCATTAATGTGTCCATTATTTATTAGGTCATTCAACATATGCTTCTTTCTGAATTTCAAGATAAAAACATACGTTGAAGTCCGTCGAAATAAGTCATTAAATGTGGGTCGATATATGCAAATGTTTTGTCGTTTAGATTTCAATCATCTTAAAACGTGAAGCAGCTTAACATACAGCAGCTCAGCATTATTAGCTCATTGACAGTTCATTACAGTTTCTAATGATCTGTACTCTGTGTGTGTGTGTGGTTGTGTGTGCCTATGAATGCATGTGTGGTTATCTTTCACAGGCTCCCTTAATGTGCTTCTGAGAGTGAGAAGCATTGCCTCTGTGGACTCGGTGGTCTGGTCGAAGTCTGGTCATCAGGGCCCGGACTGGAGGAGAGCGTTCTTTGACATCAGCCCCAGTGGACCCTTTCAGGTAAAAGCTTGCCGATTGCTTTTCTTCCCAACAACAGTTTGGCAGTAAGGACATGTATTGTACTTGGCAGTATAATGGAGCAGTATAATGCTTAAAGTGGACCTATCATGCTATATTTGAAACATATATTGTCGGGCCATACCTATATAAAACATGTCTGTGAAGTTTTTTTTTCAAAATACCAAACAGATCATGCATTTTAGCCATGCCTCATTTCGCTCTATTTGTTCTTTTCCAGCCTTGTTTTTGCAAGGGCTGATTCTGCTTTTGTGGCAGACTACAGCGCCAATTACAGGCCTGGCATATGTACTACAGCGTCTCCAGCGCTTTCGAGCGGTCTCTCATTCCCCTGATAGGTGGAGAGTTGCCCATATAGGCGGAGCACCCCTTTTCTGACGTCAGAACAATTCAAATAATAATCAGCTCCATTGCAGCCCCGTTTTTAGAGATTTGGGTAAAGAGGAAAAGAGAGGGTTGTGTTTTCTGACACTTGGTGAGTTCCCTGACACACCGGGGACACATATTCATGTATAACAGACATACAAAAGTGCATTTTGCATGATAGGTTCCCTTTAAGTTTTGGGAAAATACTGAATGTGCTCTTCCAATATCAGAGTAGCGCATGACAGGATGTATGATTACCTAGAAGAGCGTCAGGACACACTGTTTTGATGGCTGAGTCAATATCACCATACGGTGCATTTGAGACTTCCCCATTTCCAAAAAAGAAATCTGAGATTTTCCATTGAATTTCATATTCATTGTATTAAGTATACGTTATGCTGTTAGAAATGGATGTTGGTCAAGCTCCCACACTTTCTATAAATTAACTGCAAGTACATGCAAACAGCAAAATGTATCCAACCNGCAACTCTAGTAAAGATCCCAACAGGTTAAACAAAAAAAGGGGGAAAAATTTTTACAAAAAAAAAAAAAAACTTAAAATGTTTGTTGTGTTTTAATATTTTTAGGGCTGTTTTTTTTTTAACCCAAATTTTTTGAACCCACATTTTATGGTGGGCTTTTTTTCTTAGTTTTCCATTACCCTTCCTTGTGTTTTTACGGGGGGGGAAGGACGGGGAAAACTTTATTAAGGTTCCTTTGGGGGCCCAAAAAAAACCGGCCCCCCCCCCCGGGGCATTAAAAAAACCGAATTAAGAAAAAAACAAATTTCAATTAAAAAAAAACATATTAAAAAAACCCATTTTGGCCTTTTTCGGTTAATCTTTTAACCAAAAAACCCTATTAAAAAAGGGGGGAAAATTGCAAAAAAAAAAAAAACCGGGGGGCGCGTTTTTTTCCGTCCCTTTTCCCCTTGGCCTTACCCGGCAATCCATTTAATTGGAGGAAAAAAAAAAAACAATTTTTCCAAAAAAACAAATTTACACAAAAAAAAACCATTAATTCGAGGGTGGGTTTTTTTAAATTAAAAAAAAAAAACCCATTTAAATTCCCCCGTAAATTTAAAATTTTATTTTCTTTCCCAGTTATTTGGTTTGTTTGTGGGTTTGCAACTTGGGAAAGGGAAAGAAGGGGGGTCTCCAAAAAAAAAACAAAAAGAAAAAAAAACCCCAGGGGGGCGTTTGTTTTTAAAAATTAAAAATTTTTTTTTTAAGAAATTTGGGCTTTTCCAAAAATCCCAAATTTTTTTGGGGCAAATTAATTTCTTTTTTTCAATATTCATGATAAAATTTGGAAGGAAGGGGTTTAAACATTTTTATTGGATGGGTAAATTTTATTTTTTTTTTTTTTTACCCCCACATAAATTTCTTTCTCATTCTTTCCTTTTTTTTCTTTTTTGCCAAAAAACCGGGTGGTTCCGTTAGGTTTTTTTCGGGGGGGGTGGTTCTTCTTCCCGTTTTTTGTTTGGGCCTTTAGTGGGGTAACGGGGGGCAATGGGGGGTTTAGAGGGGGGGTGGGGGCGTGGGGGGAAAAGGGGGGGACCGGCAGGGTTTTTTTTTTCCCCCGGGTCAAAGGGTTTAGTATTATTATTTTTAAAAAATTCGCAAAAAAAAAAACAATTTTTGGGGGGCGTAAGGGGGGGGAAAAAAACACAAACTTTTTTTTTGCCGGTTACGGCATTTTTTTTTTTTTGAGGCCCGTTATTATTCCTTTATTTTAAAATTGAAAAGGCCCCTTTTGGGGTCTTTTTTTTCCCTCTTGCAAGCGGGGGGGAAAAATACTTTGCCGCCCCCCAGGGGGTTCTTGGAAAGAGCAAAGGGGGAAAAGGGGGGCCCCCCCTCATTTTTTTGCCCGAAAAGGGAAAAAGGGTTCGGGACGTGGGGCTTAATTCAAATAACCTTCCTCCGGGGGGGGGGGGGAAAAATTTTTCAATAAAAAAACCTGGGGGGGATTGGCTTTAAAAAAAAAAAGGGGGGCCTTTTTACAAAAGGACCCCCCCTTTTTGTGGGTTTTTTTTCCCTTTCCTTTGCCAGTTTTTTTTTCCTTCGCGGGGGGGGGGAAATTAAAAAAAGGCCCAACCCCGGGGGGGGGGCCGGGGCTCCGGGGACCCAAGGGGGGGAGGGGGCTTTTTTGCCCGACCCCGCTTCCCCCGCCCTGGGGTCCAAGGGGGGAAAAGGGGCCCACCCCCAAAAAGGAAACAAAAAAGTTATTTTGGGACCCCTGGGGGCCAAACCCAATTTTTTCCTAGGGGCACAAAAAAAAAAAACCACCCCACCCCAAATTTTTTTTAAAAACCCAAAAAACCAGGCAACCCCTCCAAAAAAAAAGGGGGGGGGGGGGGGCAGGAACCCTTTCCCAAGAGTTTTTCCCCCGGGCCACCCCCCTACCCCAAAAACCCAAAAAAAAAAAAAAAAGGGGGGGGCAAGGCACCAAAAGGGGGAAGGATTTTTGGGGCTCAAAACCTCCCCCCACCCCCCCCCTTTACTTTGAGGGGGGGGGGGACCATCCTCCCAGGGGGAAGGGGATTTTGCATTGGGGGGTTTGGGGGGCCAGGGGGGGGGCAAAGGCTTGGGGGGGGAAAAGGGCCAGGGAAGTTTGGGGGGAAGTCCCAGGGCCGGGGGGGGGGGGGGGGGGGGGGCCGCCCCTTTTTTTTTCCCGAAAAAATCCGCAAACCCCCGGTTTTTACCAAAAATCTTGGGGGGGGGGAAACCCCAAGGGGGGGGGGGGGAAAGGGAATGGGCGGCCCAATTTTTTGGGGGGAAGGGGGGAAAAAAAGGGGACGGGGGGAAAAACCCCTTTTAACCCGCGCCGGGGCCAGGTGGGGAACCCAACTCTGGGGGGGGGGGGGGGGGGAAAACCCGTTTCTTAAACGGGAAAAAAACTTGGGGTCGGTGGGGTCGGCTTTTTAAAAAAAAAAAAACCAATCGAATTTGGGGAAGGGGGACGGGTGGGGGGCTTGGGGCGGGACAAGGGTTTGGGCAAAGGGCCATTTGGCGAAAGTGGCGGTGAACCTTTGGGGGAAAAAGGGGGGGGGGCCAAAAAGGGGGACCGCTGGACCCATTACATAAAAAAACCCCCCCAAATCTTTTTGGCCCCCCCCTATATTAATAGGGGGACCCCCCCCCACCCTCGGGGGAAAAAAAAAAAAGCCAGGGGGGGCCCTCTTCGGGGGGGGGAAACCCCTAAGGGGACCAGAGGAAATTTGGGCGGGGGGGCATGGCCGCTACACGACCCCCAAAAAAAAACCCGAAGGTTGGGGGAACCTTCTAAACCGTTAACCCCACGAAAAGGAAAAGGGAAAAAGGAAGGGTGGGGGATTTAACCAACCTTGGGGGGGGAAACTCCGTTTTTTTGGAACCCCCCCCCAGGGGGGGGGGGGGGAGGCAATTTTTTTCAGATTTTGGCAAAATTTCTTTTAAATACCACCCCCCCCCTTTGGGGGGACCCCCCGGGTTTTGTATTCCGTTTTTTTTTTGGTGGGGGGGTTATCGGTTTCCTATCGTTTTTTGGTTGTTACCAACAAAGGCCCCTCGTTGGGTAAAAAAATGGGAAAAAAAAAAGTTTGTTATACGCCCAAGGAGGGGGGGACCCAACTATGGGGGGCCGGAATTCCCCAGGTGGGGGGGCCGTTTTTGGTTCCCTCGTGTTAAAAAAAAACGGGGGCCCAACCCTTTTAGGGGGGGGGTTTTTCCACGGGCAATTTCCTTGTTGTGGACTAGGGGGAGGGGTAAAGGGGGAAAAAAGGGTCATAAAATTTTTTACCCCCACCCAAAAGCCCCCTAAAACCTTGGGCCTTTAAAATTAAAAAAAGAAAAGGGGGGGTTTTGGGGGAAGGGATTCATTTAAGGCTGGAAAAAAAAAAAAAAGGGGACCTTATCCATAACACAAAATTAAAATCCAACCCCAAAAAACATTTGGTTTTGTTTTCCACCCCCAACGGGGGGCAAAAGGCATTAACTGTAACCCAAAAAAAGGGCCCATGGGGGGGGGGAAAAAAACCAATTACTCAATTATTTTAATGTTGTGCCCAAAAAACAACAACCCAACCCCCCCACACCAACAACACCCATTGGGCATTTAGATAAAAAAAAACAACCCCACACTATTTATCATTTACCAACCCCAATTTTAACGGGGTTTTTTTTTTTCCCCCTTTTGCCTTGCGTGGTTTGTTAAAAAGGGGGAAGACTGGGGTGGTTGGGTTAATGGTTCCCAAAATTAAGGGGGGGGGGGGAGCCTGGCTTGGGGAAGGGGGGTGGGGAATCGTTTTAAAGGGGGGTGGAAAAAAAGATTTTTTTGAATTTTGCTTCTTCCTCCCCCCCAACACCTTTAAACCCCAGGGGGGGGGGGGACCCCAAAAAGAAGGGAGGGAAAAAAGGAAAAAAAAAAGAGGAGGGAAGGGGGGGGGGGAACGGGGACTTAAAATTTTTTGGGATCTCCCCCAACGGGTTTTTCCTTTAATGGGGGGGCCCTCGGGGGGGGAAAATTTTGGGTTTTTTTTGCCCCCACTCTTTTCTCTTTTAATTTTGTTTTCCCCCAAAAAAAGGGGGGACCCTTCCCAAGGGGGAACAAGTTTTTGGGATTTTTTATTTTTTTAAATTTTTCAATTGTTTGGTCGGGGGGGGGGGGGAACAGTTTTAACCCAAAAAAAAAAAAAAATATAAAATTAAGGGGGGATTTTGGGGGGTCCAAAAAAACATTCCTTGTGGGGCAGTGGAATTGTGGGTCTAAATATTAAAAACTTAAAAAAAGAACAGATTAAAAAAACAAAAAAAAAAAATTTTTAAAGCCCAACCAATCCCTCCTTTTTCCATTTTTTAAATTTTTGTAATTTTTCTTCTTTGACTTTCCTCCTCCTTTTTTCCTTCCCCTATTTGGCGGCTGGGGTCCTTTTTTTGCTCTTTAAATTCTTTTTAACCAAAAAAAATTACCCCCGCAAAAAAAAAAAAACTTATCCAACCCTGGGGGGGGACTTTTTGGGGTCAAATGGGGGAGAAGGTTTTTTGGGAAAAAAGGGGGGAAATCAATTTTATCAAGTTTTAACTCATTCCAACCATTTTTCCTTTTTCCCAACCTTTAAAAATTGTTTATCATCCCCCCCAAAACCATTTTTTATAGTGGTTTCTGGGGGGAACCCCTTTAAAAAAAAAAAAGGGCCCCCTTCCGCCCCCTCTTTACCCCCCCCCATTTTGCAAGTTGGGGGCCCCCACCTTTTGGGGTTTACCGGGGGGTTTTTTTTTTTGAGCCTATAATTAAAAAAATGGGTGGGAATTTTCAACGGGGGGGTTCCCACGGGGGGGCCAAAAAGCAGGGGCCCCCCCTTGAATTTCTTTTTGGGCCCATTAAAAAAAGGGTTAAAAAAAAATTTTGGGGCCAAATTTGGAAATTAAAATTTTTGGTTTAGTTTTGCTTTTTCAAATGGCCCAATTTTTCTTTTAGGCAGAGGGAGGGTTATGTTTTTTTTTGGGGGCTGGGGGGCCTTGGAGGGGGCTTGGGGTCCCCCCTGGGGGATTTTTCTTGGAATAAAAAGAGGAAATCCCCCTTATTTTTCTCTTTTAAATCCCTTTTGGACATTTTAAAAATTTTTTTGTTTGGGAAAATTTTTGGACCCAATTTTCAGGGGCTTGGGGTTAAATTTTGGGGGGGGGGTTGGGGGGTAGAATTTATGCGAAAATTTGGGGGACCAGGGGGGAGACAAGGGGGGAAAAATGGAAGGGGCTAAAAACAACCGCCTTTTTGTTAAACCCAAAGTAAAAAAAAATTGTTTTTTGGGGGGGCAAGGGGCTGTCAAAGGGACAATGGTGGTTAGGGCCCCCCTTCACTGGAAGGATGAAAAGGGGGCCACCCAAAATCCCCAAAATTTATTTTTTCCCTTTTTCCTGTTAAAACCCCCCAAACATACGGGGGTAAAAAAAAGAGTTTTTAATTTTTCATTTGGGTGAAAGGTTTGGCCCCACCCAACTTAATTCTTGGGGGAAAAATTTTAAAAAAAAAAAGGGGGGGGGGCTGAAATAAAAATAAAAGGGTTTTGTTTAATTTTTTAAAAATTAAGGTATATAATTTTTAAAAAAAATTTGGGGGGGGGAAATTTTGGGAAAAAAAAAAAAAGCCAAATTTTACTTGGGGGGGGGAAACTGATTAAGGGAAACCCATGGGGGCCCTTTTTTCAAAAGGGGGGGAGAATCAAAAAAACAATTTTTTTTTTTTTTTACAAATTTTTTCCCAAAATTAAATGTTGGGGTCCCCCCATCTATTTTTATTGTATGTCATTCAAACGATAATCGGTTGGAAAATTTTCAAAAGATAAAAAAAAAAAAAAAAAAAAAAAAAAAACAATTTACGTTTTTTTTTTTTTTTTGAAAGGTTTCCGTCGAAAAAATACAAAGTTCAATTTTTAAAAATTTGTGGGGGGGGTCCGGCGGAAATATTAATTGCAAAATGGGGTTTTTTTTTTTTTGTCGTTTTAGATTTTTTTTCAATTTCATCTTTAAAAAAAAAACGTGGGGGGGGAAAACAAAGGGGGGCAACAGCATTTAAAAAAGAACCATTAACCCAGGGGGGCAAAGCTCAGGGCATTAATTTAAGCTCATTTTTGGGGGGGGGACAGTTCATTAAACGGGGGGTTTTCTTTTTTTTAAAAATGAATTCTTGGTTTACTCTTTGTTTTTGTTGGTTGGTGGTTTGGGGGGCCTTGTGGGGTTTGGTGGCCCCTTTTATTTTGGAAAAGGGCATGTTGGGGTGGTTTATTCTTCTTTTTTCCACCCCCCAGGGGTTTCCCCTTTTTTAAAAATGTTTTTGCTTTTTTCTGAGGGAGTTTTGGGAAAGGAACAAGGGCATTTTGGCCCCCTCTTTGTTTGGGGGTACTCGGGTGGGGTCCCGGGTCGAAAAGGGGTTTCTGGGTTTCATTTCCCAACAAAGGGGGGGCCGGGGGGACTGGAGGGGGAAAAAGGGAGGCGGTTCTTTGGGGACATCCCCAAGGCCCCCCCAGGGTTTTGGGGAAAAACCCCCTTTCAGGGGGGGGTTAAAAAAAAAAGCCTTTGGGGCCGATTTGCTTTTCTTTTTTTCCCCAAACAAAAAAAAACCAAAGTTTTTTGGGGGGGCAGTAAAAGGGGAATTGTTATTTTAACCCCTTTGGGCCCAAGTATAATTTTTGGGGAGGCAGTTATTTTTTTTAAATTGCTTAAAAAAAAAAAGGGGGGGGGGGGACCCTTTTTACCATGGCCCCTAATTAAATTTTGGGAAAAAAAAAAAACCATTTTTAATAATTTGGTCGGGGGCCCCCCATTTTTTAAAAACCTTAATATTAAAAAAAAAAAAACCCATTTTCTTGGGGTTTGGGGGAAAAAAGGTTTTTTTTTTCAAAATTTTAACCCAAAAAAAAAAACCCAGGGGGGGGGATTCCATTTTTGGGACATTTTTAAGGGCCAATGGCCTCCAGTTTCCGGGCTTTCTTTTTTGTTCTTTTTTTCCAGCCTTTGGTTTTTGGCAAAAAAGGGGCTTTTGATTCTGCTTTTTCTTTGTTTTTGGCAAAGTGGGGGGGAACTTACCAGCGCCAAAATTTTTTTTAGAACCGCAAGGGCCCCTGGCATATGTTTTTTTAACTTTTTTACAAGCGGGGGTCTTCCCAAAAAGCGGGGGCTTTTTCGGGGAAGCGGTTTTCTTCCTTTTTCATTTTTCCCCTGAATTAGGGGTGGGGGGGAAAAGGAAAGGTTTGCCCCCATATAAGGCCGGGGGGGGGGAAGCCACCCCCTTTTTTCTTTTGGGGAACGGGGTCAAAAGGGAAAAAAAACCCCAAATTTTCAAAATAACCAAAAAATTTCAGCCTTTCCCCCATTTTAGCCCAAAAAAGCCCCCCCGGGTTTTAAAGGATTTTGGTGGTTAAAAAAAAAGAAAAGGGGAAAAAAAAAAGGAAAAAGGGGAAAGGGGGGGGGGGTTTTGTGTTTTCTGGACCAACCTTGGGTGAGGTTCCCCCTTGGGGACCCCCCCACCCACCGGGGGGAAACCACATTATTTTTTTTTTTCATGTGATAAACAGGGGGGGACATTTTTTTACCAAAAAAAAAAAAGTTGGGCCCAAATTTTTGGGCGATGGGGGGATTCTTTTTTAAAGGGGGGGTTCCCTTTAAGTTTTTGGAAAAAATTTTTTTTTTAAACTTGGAAATTTTGTTTTGGCTTCTTTTCCCCCCCCCAAAAATATTTTCCAAGGGGACCTTTTTAAAAGCGGGAGGGCATTTGGGGGACCAAGGGGATGTTTTAATTTGGAATTACCTAAGGGGGGGGGGGGGAAGAAAGCGGTCAGGGAAACACCCACTGTTTTTTGGGGGATTGGGGGCTTTTTGAGGGTTCCCAAATATTTTCCCCACCAAATACGGGTTGCCCCATTTGAGGGGGATTTCCCCCCCAAATTTTTCCCAAAAAAAAAAAAGAAAAAATCTTGGGGAGGATTTTTTTTTCCCCAAATTTTTTGAAATTTTTCATATTTTCCAATTGTATTAAGGGGGTATACGTTATTTTTTTTGGGGGGCTGTTAGGGGGAAATTTGGATGGGTTGGGTTTCCAAAAAGAAAGCTTTTCCCCCACCACTTTTCTATTGAAAAAATTTTAAAAAAAAACTGGGGGGGGGGCAAAAGTACATTTTGGCAAAAAACAAGGGCCAAAAAAATTTATTTCCCAAAAAAACCCTTTTTTTTTTTGTCCCATTTGGACCCCCAAAAACCAAAAAATTCCCAAAGGAAAAATTAATAAAAAACCCCATTTGTTAAAAAAAATTTTTTACCAATAGGGGGTGGAATTTGTAAAAAAGATAAATGGTAAATCTATACTTTGTCAAGGGTAAGAAATCAGATTAATTTAAAATGAAACTAAAGTGTGTCCCATATCTTTCATTAAGTCTTAGAAATATATTTCCTTGTAGCATGTTTCTTGATGTATGCATCTTGTGCGGGTCGTACGCTTCACTTCATTTGAGTTATAAACTGTACCATGTTAGTCCGCCATGCTGAGCAGCATTCGATGACAGGGTGACCGGGTTATCCAACATAGGTTACTCATGGAGGTAGGTGCATTCAGTTAGCCAACTATTGTTGTGGAGAAAGGACGATGGCTTTCATGACGTACATGCTTTATTTCTTTATGAAGGCTTGATGAACATGTTGACTTTGACGATGGATTATGGCTAAATATTCAGCATTACAATGACGCACCAGCGCTGAGACACTGTCACACAGTTGAGAAACGAGTGCTTCAGTTAGCACTCTCATCCCAGACTGAGTCACTGTGCTTAACCACATATATATGCTTAATTACTGAAACGTGCTCACAGGTGTGGCAGATTGGACATGTACAGCTAGACACACATACCACACTACACACATTAATATGATTATCAATTTCGAAATAGTAAGTTAAAAAACGTACTTTGCAACTAGCCAATGTCTCAGCCTCCATTGAGGAAAGACAAAATGGTGGTAGTGATGTCACTGAAAACATCAGAGGGTTGTTTATGGGGCAGTTACCCCTTAATGACAGGGTGGACAGCAAATGTCAGGGACACATGCAAAATGTTCAATATTATTATGAAAATAGAATATACATGATCAAAATGACTCGTTTTATCAAATAACTCGTTGTGGGCAATAAAAGCCATATAATTTGTTTTTAAATGTAGTATGATTTAACCACTTATTACACACACTGCAGTTAGCAGAGCAGTGTGTGGGTGGGACATGCCAAAATCACGTACATCCAATGAAAAAATAAGGTATAAAATGAAGGAAACACATTTCAAGAGACTTATCATTGTACTGATATGTGTGTAAATGTTGGGCCTTTTATAATAAGACTTCAGAGTTTAATTTTTCTGCTACATTTTCATGATAACTGAGTGATTCTGATGGGGACACCAAAGTTACTTTATAGTGATATTGACCCAGCTATGTGACAACGATTAACATGATGATTCAGCCTCTATGGAGATAGACATATGACTGTCATGTGTGTATTGCTTACGTGGGCCTTAGCTAATCTGAACTAAGCACAGAATACTGCTTTGAACCGGTATTCTGCATCTGAATGAATAACACCCTCTCTTGTACAGTATATCAGCATGTGAAGGACACTGTTCTGGGAACTATTTGTCCCATGCAGCTCTGTGTGTGATGACTACTTCCATTCTTGCGAGGATAATAAATACATGTATCCTGATATTGAAGCTCAAGCCGGTGACGAGTGATATTTTCATAACATTAAGGAATAAGTCTGTCATTGAAAAAATAGCATAGAACAGCATAGGGACAGTTACCTACTATAAGAGGTTGTGTTTCTTACAGCTGTAACACTCTCCACACTTGCACCCACACTAAGCTGCTGAGATGTGCTTAAAGGGATGACCTGGTCAACTTGAGAGTTGAGTACTGTTTGCTAGATGTTGAAAGACCTCACCCGCTGAATTAGAATCACCCTCCAGCTCTCGCCTCTTGAGAGTACATTTCTACCACGTGGAGACAGCATTGTCAGGTCTGCTAAGACTTGCTCTAAGTAAAATAAGAAAGAAAAATGGAATAACACACTTTTTTGTTCCCTGTAATCCTCTCTCACATCTGAAACATTTACTTTATGTCTTTCCCCAAGGCCTCCACTGCAGCCCAGATATATCAGGGTTTATACTCTGGTGGCTTTTGAGAATCAAGGGAATTGTAAAATAATTTAAAACTTTGCTTGAATTTTTATACATTTTTGAGAAGAAACTGTCTCTCCACATGACATTTAAAGTTCCAAAGAACCAGGGAAAGTCATCCAATTCAGACTTTATTTTAAGACCCCTGAGCTATTGACTATACAGTAATGTCAGAGTTACCAGATATATAAAATATATATATTTTTCTTTTCTTGGTTGAGGCATAAAGTAATACATTTAAGTTGTTCACATCGGAGTGGTGGCAAGGTTAGATCAAGAACTCAAGCTCTCTGTTGGCAGGCATCTGCCCTGTGAGCCAGAGCCTGAGTCTCAGGAAGGAAGCAATGAGAGAGTTTGCCCACTGGAATCAATAGTATCATATTCTTATATATCAAGCCACACAAATGTATGACAATAGTACAATGAAGTCAATGTAAAATATGAAGAATATAAATCAAACCCAGCCTTTTAAATGAGAGTCTTGAGTGCTTTTTTCTTTTATTAAAAACATGTTGGTACAATATTTTGACATTTTAGTACTGAGGGAGGTATTGATAAATGAGGGCCTTTGACCGAACATTCAGCACTAAGCCTATCCATATAACCAGAGGATTATTCGCTTCTACAAGAATGTGCTGATCTCAGGGTGGAGAACAAGGTTTCACACCGATTAGACCCATTGGCATTTGTAGATACACATCAAAAAGAATATGACAAATACAAATTTGTAAATAAATCAGGTAAGCCAAATGAAATGTACTTTTCTACTCCAAGTCATTTTGTCATGACAAATTGAAACAACACAATTTCAAAAGTCCTAACATTGCTATGTTTACCATTTTCTTAAAGATGTGAAAGTTTCCAAGCTCAAACAGGGTGTTCGATTGCATAACAAGACTAGACGTGTAATTACAGCATCAACTGACAAAATCAGCAATGATCCCTGTCGTTTCCACTTTGAGAGATATTGAGTTTTAAAGTGAAGAGGAAAAGAGAGAGAGCAAAGGTATCAGATCGGTACTCTGAATCGACCAATACCCTGAGTCACTATCAGAATCCCTATATTAGCATAGAGACAGTCGGATCAGGGCATATAGTATTTTTGGGGAGTGTAGGTAACTTTACAAGAGTCAATTTTCAGATTTGACATTCCTTGCATTTTTCTATGATTTTAGTTTGAATGCACAGGTGCATCATGGGAATCAATGTACTGCAAGCAAATGTATATACAAAGAGTTTACACCTGCACATTCCTAGACTGCCATGTTTAATTTGCTGATACAAGAATATTCACTTATGGTTTTTAAGTAACTACAAACCGATGTGAACCAGGTCTCCTGTCTAAATTCTTATCAAAATCGTGGGATAAAAACTTCCTGAACTATAATATTTACATGCAAGTTTATCAGGAGTTTATGTCCACCATACAGTTTCAGTCAATTGTGGGAGAAATTGGACTGGGAGACATAACAGAGCCAGCGCCTGTGTTTGAGCACTGTCTGTTGACACATCATTGAAGTCCCTCTGGCTCTATGGCAGCTGCACTTGCAGTAAGCTCTCTCCTGTTGGGATGTGGCCGAGTGAACTTTATGACTCAGTTTTTTTTTCCGACTGTAAACTATGCTTCCTCTCACTCATTTCCCACCTCTTTTTTTTTTCAAACTCACCATGTCTCTTTGTGATTGTGTGTTTATATGTGTGTGCCTCAGCAAGTTTACAACCCATCAGAGAGGGGGGAAAAAGTGTGGGCAAAAAATGATGATGGGTTTGGTTTTGCGTGCCTCTATCCTCCGGTGTGTGTTTCTCAATACCTCTCTGTTTTCTGTTTTGGTCTCTTTATCTCTGCGTATCTTTCTCTCTTGCCCTGTGGTCAGACAGGCTGACCATTCGGATCGATACGTGCGCTGGTTTGCCTCACATAGTCCATGTCTCAAGGCTGATTACTAATGGCTCTAAAATCAACAAACCCAGGAAAGAGAGTCCTCCACTGTTCATACTCACCCCGAAACACACAGCTCTTCTGTCCGTATGTCTGTGTATAAGATTTTACACACAAACACATTTACATACACAAACTCTGAGTTACATCCACAAAAATGCACACATACAGACAACTCTTTTTTTAAACACACACACAGACACACACACCCACATACACACAAACTAGTCTCCTATCCCCTGCAGCAATTAGCTATGACAGGTCAATTAACAGGCTTATTTATGAGCAGGGGATGCCTGCTAGTTGTGTTGTAATGATTCCAGATACTCTCTGTACGTGCATGGGGGAAATTGAATCCATGATGAATGTGGGCTGAAGGCCTTCGCTAGGGGCTGCATTTGCTCTTCATTAACTATGCCTCTGCAACCCCAATGTTTCTTTCACCATTAAAGGGGAAATTAAGTCGGAAACAGTGGGCTTACAGTATATTTTAGGGCTCCTCTGTGATGTTGGATGGTGCAGATTTTATTGTATTTGCATGTTAACGAGTATCTTAGACAAAATGTTTAAACTGCTGCACAAACACAAACATACTTAGTTTACAGTACAATGTAATTATCCTAAGTGTTTGGATATGGGGCGCAAAAAGTGTGAATGGTTAAACATTTGTCTTAAAAATGTTGGATATCCAGCAACCGTTCCCAATGCATTATTGTTCAGCATATTAAGAGTTGTAATTAAACAAGAGCATGGCCATCTCCACAACATGTGTGTAAGTTAAGGAAAGCAAAACGCAATAATGATCAGAAAAAAAATATCATTATCCGTTTAAAAGAAATATCTTCATTAGCTACCAAGCAGATGTTTAAAGAGGTGTGTGTGTGTGTGTGTGTGTGTGTGTGTGTGTGTGTGTGTGTGTGTGTGTGTGTGTGTGTGTGTGTGTGTGTGTGTGTGTGTGTGTGTGTGTGTGTGAGAGAGTCTGTGTGTATTTGTGTTTGTGTGTGTGTGTGATTATACTCACAACACTGTTTATGTTCAGATGTTTCCCTTAGTTAAATTCATTGAAAACATGTTACTTTTCATAAAAAAGGATTCTGAAAGGATTGAAATCAAGTTACATAGCAATTAAGGGATTTTATCCAGTGGAGTTTATCCCGTCAAACTTTCACTTAAGTATACATGAGGTGGTTTAATAGCAATAATTTATATTCCAACACTAAAGCAGACTGAAGTCTTTATGTGTTTCAGTCTATGCAATTGTGGGGGTTTATCATTTGAAATAGGGGATATCATAACTATAGGTTTGCCAAAGTGTAAAACACAGGCTAAGGACCAATTGTGCAAAACCATTAAGAGCTATAGAAACTGCCAACCCCACTTTATGTGCTGATAGACACACACCTAGTGCAGATGCTTGCAAACCCACCACTACACAAACATACAACGTACAGTATAAACACACTCAGGAGAGACAGACAACAGGGAAATACTTTTCCTTCCAACACTGTGGCTATGCAGCATTAAAGCAGGCAGCTTAATTGGTCCGGTCACCATCACCTTCTGATAATTGATGATACAGTCAAGAAGGCGACCGCGAGGAGAACCATGCATATGTTTGTGAGCAAAGTACGTAGGAGGTTTTATAGACATGAAACATATAATGACGCTGTGTGAGTAAAAAAGAATAAGACACATGAAAGTGTGTTTGTCTCATCAATAAAGCACTTAATCAGTGCATTTGAAATATTCATCCCCCCATTTGTATCGTGACTCAAGCAAAGGTGGGCCAGGATAGATGGATAGATGAGAAGGGATGCATGCAAGAGGGGGATTGTCTCCTTGGCAACTGCATATTGCTTTATACATGACCAAGTTTTCATTTCACTCTCCCTTTGGCGGTCTTTCTCATGTGTGCTTGCATGTACTGAACTCACATTTGGTCATGCATACGTTAAAAACATCACATGTTTGTGTGTGTATACTAGAACAAGTGGATCCTGAAAATGTGTTTTTTTATAGCAATGGGTTGGTTTTAAATTCACTGTGGTCAAATTAGCCTTTTTCAGAGAAGCAGAGATTTCATAGCACGAAAAAAACAGTTATGGACATGTTATTACCAACATTACAGCATATGTTATTCATTTTATAGGTAATCTAGAAACATTGCTCTGGTATTAGTCAAGATGGCACACTGTCGTGGCTTCTTAGAAAATCTCAATGTTGCTTTTGTAAACATGTGTATCAAGCTTTTCCTGATATGTTTTGTCAACATATCTGCTGTAAAATGTCTCCAGCTTGTTGAATGTGGCGGAATTATTGTTAATCAGTGAAATCTCCTGCTGTTTTCTTGTTAGAGGAAGACCTATGTAATAATGGCGCTGTGTTTAAAACCACTGCGGTTAACTACTGGAGGCTCAGCCTGTAAAAGAAATGCCTTAATTAGAGCATCATTTCTGAAGATGTGGTTAAATATTTCTGTCAACATTTCTTACATTTTTATGTCATCTGCACCATCCTTTACCTGTTTGATCTTAGGACAGAAAACGATTTAAGATAATGTCTCAGTTGTTGAGAGCAACACTTTGATCACAAAGAAAATTCATCAAAATATATATTAATTTGTTTAACTTTTAGAATAATTTAAAGAGTTATTTCAGTTCTTCACTTTACTCTCTGTTCAACGTTCGCTCACACACACGAACAACAGCTGCTGTGAAACACATAGAGTTGTTAAATAATGTACAGGGCATGCAGTCTTGATCCCAGCTCTTTTGCAACTTTCTGTTGTGTATCAATAACCCCAAGGAGGCAAAATAAAATAAGAAAGGGTTCTGTCTACCTGTCTGTCTCTCTTGAGCCTCTCCCTTTCAGCTGTTATTGCTGCCTCTTTTACCACCGTCCTCTGTTGCTGTTGTTTGTCCCCCCTTTTCTATCCGTCTCTTTTTCTCCCTCTCCATCTTTCTCTGTCTCTGGGGATTGCTAGTTTCCTCACAATCAATAATAATGATTGAGCTGTCTGCTGTTGACAATGGGAATTACCTGACACAATTGCTGTTGTTGTGCTGTTTAGCTTCTTTTCTACAAGTTACAATTGTAAAGCATGGTTCTATTAAGGTCATGTTGCCAGTTGCTATGGCTTGCTGCATTTAAAACTCTTGGTATATGTTTATGGGGAGGAGGAAACAAATGTTACGAATGACCAACAATTGTGTTTTGGCTGCTGGGAGGTCAACAATTGGACCAGGAGTTACTGTATTTTCACGAGCGAATGATGAAAGGCTTGGCAGCTCTTGACAACGGAACCGTATCCAAACATTGGCAAACATTTTCATTTCTTATTTACATAAATTAAAATCCAGTAGAGACAGAATGTTGCGTGAGGATTAGTCACAAGAAATGGTTAGTTCTCAACTATATGTAAATTACCTGTAACCCTTTGAAATGAAAGAGTCAAGTGATGATGGTTTACTCAGTAACTGGTTTACTGAGTTCACATTTAACATTCATTAAACCCACTCTTTTGAGACACAGTTTTCTTGTAAATCAACATAATTTCTGTTTATATTCAATCTTCACAAAGCTCTTTTTTTAAATTAATTTAAATTGTGCATTGTGTTCATCAATATTTTGTAGGTAGTGGTTTTCGTTCTGGTCTTTGTTGGCTACGTTTGATACAGTGTTACCTCTAACTGTCAATCAGTGGAAGAGCATGTGCATGTGCTTCTCAAACAGCCAGGGCACCAATAGTTAAAAACATTGTTTCATGGTGCTACTAGTAGCGGAAATGTAATTTTTTTATCTTTAAGCTCTACTCACAGCTGCAGTTCCCCACACATAATTTCAGAGTTACGCAACATTACAACCACATTGCGTTAAGCCAGTGCTCATTTGATTGAACTGCAATTACATAAAGTTGGACGCTGGTAAGCGATAGAAAAACACTGGTCTATTTCAATGTAACAGAAGCTATATCCTGACCCTATAGGCCAAGCCCCCAACACATTGGACACTTACCATAATGCAATTCCATTGTATGTATGTAAAACCCACATCCTTACCTGGGTACTTGTGTCTATCAAATGCTACACCTGTTTGTTTTGCAGGCTTTCTTTTAAAAATGACTTACTCCAATAATCTACATTTCTCACAAGGCCTTAAATGTACCGAAGTGTAGTCTACGGATCAGAGATTTCCCGTTGAAAATAAATCTGTATTATGGAGCAGTGTATGTGGGACACATCGACATAGAACCTTTATCAGGAGAAGGCGCGTGGCGCATTGGACTAGTGTGTTAGTGTTCGGATCAGGGGAGGACAGGTTCAAACCCCGCTGCAGTCAGCATGTCGGTGTGTCCCTGAGACACTTCACCCCAAATTGCTCCTGTGGGGATTGGCCACAGTATTGAGTATGTAAGTTGCTTTGGATAAAAGCGTCTAACAAGTGACATGTAATTCAATATCATCAGCAGATTCACTTGAACTTTCTAAATAGGACTTACCTATCCAAGGAAAGGCCATATGATGAGATGACTCTCTCCTTAGAATGTGACTTTATGCCCTGAGGGGCCCCAGGACGGATGTTTCTTCTCATACATGACAAAGCTCCTCCCGAACCACAGAACACACAATACAATGGCTTCATACTGTAGGATGAGTAGCTCTACCTTAGAGTGGAAAATTGACTTGATTCTTGTTTCGCACAATCTATCTTTGTCTTACTGCCCCTCTTGATCTTTTCCAAAGTGTTGGGAAGTCAGGTTCAAAGTCGATAATTGGAAACTGTGTGAACCATCCCGCTTGGAAATAACTTTCACTATAATGTTTTGCCCTTTACTGCTATTCATAGAAAATAATAGTGAATTTCTACACAGAAATCCAGCTTTTTTTCTATAATTGTAACAGTTACCATTTTTGACTCCAAGGTAACTTTCTCTCTACAATTAAGGAAACCAATACCCTAAATTCCCCACAAAAATAAACAAAGATAACCTTGTCGTGTCCATTATCTATTATCTCAAATCCTTTGAACAACATTCCTATGATTACCTAATTCAGTGGAAATCACAGAGGACTGCTTTTTGAAGTTATCTTGTTCCACAGAGTGCAGGAGTGGCTGCATATTGATGCTCGTTCCAGTCCTGCTTCATGTTTGGAGCATGTCCATGGAGAACTCAAACTTTTTAGTCCTGTGCACAGCTCACTGCATACACCGGCCTTTGAGGTGCTGCCACTCGTCTCTGCATTCCCCCTCTCTTTGTGCTCCGTCCAACAAAAGTAATGATGTCTTTGCGAACTGCCTCCCTTCCTGCCTCTCTGAAAGAGCTGTAGCCCAGCCGATGGCTTGCAGTAATACATGGCTTTTATTATATACAGTTAACTGTTTACAATAAAAGCCAACTGATAAGGAAGCATTTGAATTTAAATGGTATGCCTGCCGGTTATTATTACTGTCTGCGTATATTCAAGTTGTAAATTCATGAAATGTGAACTGCCACTCTATGAGCTTCACTGCTCTTTATTTGGGTTCATTGCATCTATAAGGAAACCCAAACACTTTAGCATGGGTTTCCCAAACACAGTAGAGAAAAAGCATTTCCACCGATACATTGTAAGTCATTATATCTATGGCTATTACCATTGTTGAATGGTTTTAGTGTGCCATGGAACTGCCATCTGTCTCTTTTCTGCAAGCTTCCCAATCCCATTTCTGATCAAAATCAGAATTGGTCTTGAAGCTGGTTGTTCACTATGACCAACTTATAAAACACAAATAACATGAAATCAATTGAGTAAAAAAAAAGAGCCAACATGTTGTAGTAGATTATTTGTGTCCCCACTCGCTCGTCTGTGGATTACCCAGAGGCCATCTGTGTTCCTCACAGTGTTTGGTACCTGGGGGGCTTGTTGGAAACCAGGCCAACCCACATTTGTGTGCACCGACTCTCTGCTGCACTGGTATTTCAAAGCTGTATCCCTCTCTCTTTCTCTCTCTCTCTCTTTCTCTCTCTCCCTCTCTCGTGGCTGTGTCCCCTCTGGTATATGGACAGCACATCAATGGGAACATTAAAGGTTACAAGCCTCAACAAAACGACACATTCACAACTCCAACCTGACACTTTACTGAATACCCTTTGATCTGTACACACACACACACACACACACACACACACACACACACACACACACACACACACACACACACACACACACACACACACACACACTCAAGCCGTCCATCCTACATACTGAACACTGTTTTGACAGGAAATGGGAATTTACTCAGATTTATATTTGCGAAGAGGTTTTCTGTCATATATTGTGATGTTTCTTGAGGATTTGGTAAATGTTATAATTACAGTAAATATAACAGACACATGAAATATATCAGCAGCCTTTTATGGCCAATGGCAAAACAAATTCCACCCCATAGTCTTGTGAACCTTAGTGAATGAGTTGCCTAAGTTATCATGTACATTTTAGAAAAGCTTCCTTTAGTAATTTACTTTACAGTGGTTAGGGGATGAGAGCTGTACAGAAATAATGACAAAAAAAATCAATTGTCAATATCAGTTAAAAAAAAAAAAAAGTTCCATGACTGTGTATTAAGCAAACTGCCACGGCTGACAAACTCTGTGATGTACTTCACCTCAGCTCAGTGCCAGCAGTGAGGTTGAAGTGTGAGGCATGCTGGCTCTGGCCACTCACACTTCAGCTTGATCTGTCAGCAGTGAACATTTAGCAAAAGGTCACAGGACTGTTTCCAGAGAAGAATGAACCGGATTGCATAGCAGGATTGCTTAACGCTCTGCCATTGTGTTTGATATATAATCAAAATACATTATGTTGGATGTGATTATGTTGTTCAGTTGGAGGACGGTCATATTTGCAGTAGTTCTTTGCTTCCGTATCAATTATTTTTCTCATCGTTTAATTATCCGGCGTCAGTACCACCACTCGGTTAATCAGACGTGCTAACAGGTGCATGGAGCAAGTGCCCCTGTGGGTGAGTAATCATGTGTTCTTGTTGTTGGCTATGTATCCTGTTGTGTACTGTGCTGGTTCTATAAGTGAAACTAATGTAAGCAGATAATATCATTTGAGGACAAATAACATTGTAACCCTATAACCACATAGAGAGGAAGCAGCACCAACACATTTATACATTAGATGACCATGGTGTTTTGACCAATTAGCCTCTTCCCTCTACTATCCCATAGTTTCCCTCACAGCTACCCTCTGCCGAATCAAATAAGCCTTTTTGCACAAATGAGCCAGCTGAACCCATCCAGCATGTGCCGCTGCATTCTTCTCTTTCTCCCTCCACATCAAGCAATCTGTCTCAAGGTTTTCCCATTCTTTTGTATTTATTCATTCAAAAATAGATGTATCACTCTGGGACTTCTTTTGGAAATCGGTGGGAAAGAGGTGGTACTACATTTGTGTTTCCCTCCTTTTTATGAATGTTATTTATTGAGCTCTTTATTTGGACAATTGAAAATGCAGAGACAATTATTTCAGCTGGTTGTAGTATACACACTTGTGTAAGTTTGTAGAGGATTAGATAAGAAGAGCCAGGATGTGCCTTCAGCCATCATTTTGGATTGTGTGCTGGTCAGTGTGCTGTATAACACATCAGGCTAAAACAGCAATGGAGAGTCAGGACTCAGAGAGACACGAGGAGAGTTGGAGCTTTGATGTCAAACACTAGTTTATTACAAGTATCGGCCGGAGAATTCACATCACAAGTCCACAGCAGGTTCTGACTGCACGGTGGGTTGCCACATCAATTCTGACCAGCCTCTCTCTCGATAGACCTTTTAACTAGCTTACAGAGAGTTAATCCACATATTGGGGGGCTGACGTAAACATTCTGGGAACACTGGAGATAGCCCCAACATCTGGAGACACTGAATCACCTGTCTGTGGTGCTTAGAAGCCAGCGTTCTCTCAGTCATAAAACCCTCTGTGACCGATAATATCAACAATAGCTTAACCCTCCCATTCCTTAAGACAGATAACAGACTCAGGGTTGGTCATAAACGTCAACACACAGAAAAGGTTAAATATCTTATGAGTAAGGAAGAATTATTCCCTAACAGTACGCCTCCTCTTTCCTTCAGTCTTTGTGAGGTTTTGTGGACAGCCTCACTTTATTTATTGTTCTTCACCTCTGAGCAGGAAGGGGAAATCAAAGCAAGAACTGCCGTTGAAACGTTGCAGTTGGTTTTGCACACACTGATGTTTAACTTAATTTCTGAACGAATCAGACTCACCACTGGATAACACCACTAATGTGTAAAATACTCAAACAAAACCGCTTCCTCAAAAAAATGCTCAGTATGGCTACCATAATAAACAATGCTCACCACGAAAGTTACTATCATATAACACAGCTTTTTTAATAGTATCATCATAGTAAGTCTCTATAGCGATCCTGTTGTGATAATTATCCAAGGTGAGAAAAGAAGATATGGATAAACATCACTTTCAGGTGGTATCACTGAATATGTCTGGCGTCTGCAAGAAGGTGTGAAAGTGCAGGTCAAGGAGGAGGAGTCAATCAGCAGGCAAAGGGGGGGATAATATATTATAAGGTAGTGTCCGTAAACAGTACGCCGCACAGGTCCGATTCAGAACCTCCATAAATAATAATAAATATATATCTTAAAGCTTAGGTTGTGTTTGAGCGCACCCCAAAAAAATGGCTATTCACTACAAGACAAACAACGTGTCCAAATATAAATAATAGTAGGATAATATAGAAAGAGTGAAAGAGTTTAGGTCAATACCCCTTGATAAGAATGGGTTCGCCTGATATGTCAGTGGTTAGAGCTGGAAGGCCCCCATACAGTCATGCAGGCACGCGCCTAGAAAACCAGTGTTGAATCCTGAACCAGAGCTAAACATTTATGGCATGCCCTCCCCCTCTGTCCCCCCTTTCAACTCGACATCTCCAATAACGGGCCCTCTGGACCGAAAAAAACTAAAAAGTATCGAACAGAAAAAACAAAAATGGATCAATCTAAAATCACATAAAATATTTAGCAACAGGTACCGGGTGACATCGAAATGGAGAACAACAGAATATAGTTTGAACTTTTATATTTCGTAAATGCCATCTTGATTTTAAGTATTGGAGGCATTTCCAAAACTCTTCTTGTTTGAACGCTGCATGGATTGTAATAGCTGTGTCTTATGTTCAAACACACAGATCCAAATGGTTATTTATGTAGGCTCGAAACCACAATTTTACATTTTGTATTTGATGTTTATTTCATTTAGTCTCTAGCAGATCAACCAAAACATGAAAATGATCGTTTAAAAACATAATAAATGAACACCATAGACACACAAATAATGGATTAGGATTGTGTACAAATTAAGGATCCGAGGGGGATGTCAAAATGCTCCTGCATGGTTTCATGAACTGCAACACTAACGTTTTATTTACAAATCCAAAAGTAACAAGCCACTGAAGCAAATAATATGCACATTTTAAACATGTGAAAACGCCCTTGCACCTCTCTCTCCAATCAGCCTCATGTTTTGAGTTCAAAGTGCGCAGCCAATTAAGGCCCTGATGAGGTCTCGATGGACGCCGAGGTGTGGCTGCTCTGATGAGGAATATGACGGGCTAGAGTTTAAAAGCTCCACCGCTCACGCCTGACGACCATAGGCCTACGTGAGTCAGTCAGGAAGACAGAGAGCAGCCTGACCAGTTTCAGTTATGGAGGCCTTTCATCTTCAGGTATCCTCCTTGTAGGACTCTGTGTCACAACCTCTTTGCTTTCCGCCCGACCACGTTACACACAAGATGCTTCGTTCAGAGCCTTGCGACACACAGGCACGTCTGAACTCGGGCAGGCAAGAGTCTCCGGCTGAGAGACCGCACAGGTGATACACCATCAGAGTGACTGTCATGCCAGACTCTTTGAGATTGTACAAAGCCGCAGTTGCGGTTGGAGCTTGCCTGTTGACGTGACGAGATACACCTTGAGTAGAGACCACACCGAGTAAGCGCGGAGAGCGAGCGTCGCGGTACAGTATCGGTGGCGGGCGCACGGCGCGAGAGTGCGCAGAGCGAGGTTTTATAGGGCGGGAAAGAAAACACGTCTACTCTCGCGCACAGAGAGCGGAGGGGCAGAGCGCGCGGTCATGGGGAAGGCGGTCGGGCCGGATGCTGTCGAAGGAGGGAGCGGGTGGGCGGCTGACGCCCAGGGCGTTGAGGGATGTCATTACGAAAAGTGCGTGTCTCTGTTTTTAAAGCTCGCATTGTAAAATTCTTGAATGTTCTGTCTCTTTTAAATGCACTGTTTCTGTTTCGTTAGGAATGTATAGTTGTCCAGTTCTCACTCATGCCTACACCTG